>NW_027308307.1:0-95000 GCF_047496885.1 Scyliorhinus torazame | reverse complement strand
GAGGAAGAGCGCGCGATGGGAAGAGGAAGAGCGCGCGGGGGGAAGAGGAAGAGCGCGCGGGGAAGAGGAAGAGCGCGCGGGGGGGAAGAGGAAGAGCGCGCGGGGGGGAAGAGCGCGCGGGGGGAAGAGGAAGAGCGCGCGGGGGGAAGAGGAAGAGCGCGCGGGGGGAAGAGGAAGAGCGCGCGGGGGGAAGAGGAAGAGCGCGCGGGGGGAAGAGGAAGAGCGCGCGGGGGGGGGAGAGGAAGAGCGCGCGGGGGGAAGAGGAAGAGCGCGCGGGGGGAAGAGGAAGAGCGCGCGGGGGGGAAGAGGAAGAGCGCGCGGGGGGAAGAGGAAGAGCGCGCGGGGGGAAGAGGAAGAGCGCGCGGGGGGAAGAGGAAGAGCGCGCGGGGGGGAAGAGGAAGAGCGCGCGGGGGGAAGAGGAAGAGCGCGCGGGGGGAAGAGGAAGAGCGCGCGGGGGGAAGAGGAAGAGCGCGCGGGGGGAAGAGGAAGAGCGCGCGGGGGGAAGAGGAAGAGCGCGCGGGGGGAAGAGGAAGAGCGCGCGGGGGAAGAGGAAGAGCGCGCGGGGGGAAGAGGAGGAAGAGCGCGCGGGGGGAAGAGGAAGAGCGCGCGGGGGGAAGAGGAAGAGCGCGCGGGGGGAAGAGGAAGAGCGCGCGGGGGGAAGAGGAAGAGCGCGCGGGGGGAAGAGGAAGAGCGCGCGGGGGGAAGAGGAAGAGCGCGCGGGGGGAAGAGGAAGAGCGCGCGGGGGGGAAGAGGAAGAGCGCGCGGGGGGAAGAGGAAGAGCGCGCGGGGGGAAGAGGAAGAGCGCGCGGGGGGAAGAGGAAGAGCGCGCGGGGGGAAGAGGAAGAGCGCGCGGGGGGAAGAGGAAGAGCGCGCGGGGGGAAGAGGAAGAGCGCGCGGGGGGAAGAGGAAGAGCGCGCGGGGGGAAGAGGAAGAGCGCGCGGGGGGAAGAGGAAGAGCGCGCGGGGGGGAAGAGGAAGAGCGCGCGGGGGAAGAGGAAGAGCGCGCGGGGGGAAGAGGAAGAGCGCGCGGGGGGAAGAGGAAGAGCGCGCGGGGGGAAGAGGAAGAGCGCGCGGGGGGAAGAGGAAGAGCGCGCGGGGGGAAGAGGAAGAGCGCGCGGGGGGAAGAGGAAGAGCGCGCGGGGGAAGAGGAAGAGCGCGCGGGGGGGGGGAAAGAGGACGAGAGCGGGGTGGGGGGGGAGGAGGAAGAGAGCACGGGGGGAAGAGGAAGAGCACGGGGGGAAGAGGAAGAGCGCACGGGGGGAGGATGAGCGCGCGGGGGGAGGATGAGCGCGCGGAGGGAGGCCCACAGGGGGAAGAGGAAGAGCGCGCGGGGGGGGGGATGAGCGCGCGGGGGGAGGATGAGCGCGCGGGGGGGAGGATGAGCGCGCGGGGGGGAGGAAGAGCGCGCGGGGGGGAGGAAGAGCGCGCGGGGGGAGGAAGAGCGCGCGGGGGGGAGGAAGAGCGCGCGGGGGGAGGAAGAGCGCGCGGGGGGAGGAAGAGCGCGCGGGGGGAGGAAGAGCCGCGCGGGGGGAGGAAGAGCGCGCGGGGGGAGGAAGAGCGCGCGGGGGGGAGGAAGAGCGCGCGGGGGGAGGAAGAGCGCGCGGGGGGGAGGAAGAGCGCGCGGGGGGGAGGAAGAGCGCGCGGGGGGGAGGAAGAGCGCGCGGGGGGGGAGGAAGAGCGCGCGGGGGGAGGAAGAGCGCGCGGGGGGAGGAAGAGCGCGCGGGGGGAGGAAGAGCGCGCGGGGGGAGGAAGAGCGCGCGGCGGGGAGGAAGAACGCGCGGCGGGGGAGGAAGAACGCGCGGCGGGGAGGAAGAACGCGCGGCGGGGAGGAAGAACGCGCGGCGGGGAGGAAGAACGCGCGGCGGGGAGGAAGAACGCGCGGCGGGGGAGGAAGAACGCGCGGCGGGGAGGAAGAACGCGCGGCGGGGAGGAAGAACGCGCGGCGGGGGAGGAAGAACGCGCGGCGGGGAGGAAGAACGCGCGGCGGGGAGGAAGAACGCGCGGCGGGGAGGAAGAACGCGCGGCGGGGAGGAAGAACGCGCGGCGGGGAGGAAGAACGCGCGGCGGGGAGGAAGAACGCGCGGCGGGGGAGGAAGAACGCGCGGCGGGGAGGAAGAACGCGCGGCGGGGAGGAAGAACGCGCGGCGGGGAGGAAGAACGCGCGGCGGGGAGGAAGAACGCGCGGCGGGGAGGAAGAACGCGCGGCGGGGGAGGAAGAACGCGCGGCGGGGAGGAAGAGCGCGCGGCGGGGAGGAAGAGCGCGCGGCGGGGAGGAAGAGCGCGCGGCGGGGAGGAAGAGCGCGCGGGGGGGAGGAAGAGCGCGCGGGGGGGGAGGAAGAGCGCGCGGGGTTGAGGAAGAGCGCGCGGGTTGAGGAAGAGCGCGGGGGGGGGGGGGGGGGAGGAAGAGCGCAAGATGAGGGGGGTGTGGGAGAAAAGCCAGGTTGCGGGGGATGGGGGGCGAATGCGGAGAACAGTGTGTGGGAGAGTGTGGGGGGGGGGGGGGGGCGGATGAAAGAGCGCGAGTGAGGGGTGTGGGAGAAAGAGAGAACAATGAGTGTGAGAGAGCAAGGAGGAGGAGAGCGAGGGGAAGTGATTAAAACATGGTCAGGAATCCAGGTACAAGCTGATACCATCCCTCCCTCAGATACTGGCATTGTCAATGCCAATTCAGGCCTTCAGAGCTACCACCCTCCTCGCCCTCGCACCTGCCTCGACCATGCCCCTCCCCTTGCTTTGCCCCCTTCGCCTTCACTCTTTCCCCTACTCCATCCTGTCACGCCACCTCCTTGCCCTCGCTCCCTACACTCCCTCTTCGCCCATGCTCCCTCTCCCACATTGCCCCTGTACCAACCTCACCCCTGCCTCTTCAATCGCAATGCAAACCTCCTCTCGTCCCGCACAATCCCTCCTCACCTTGCTCCTTCCTCTCTCTCCACCCTGGCACACCCCATTACCCTCCCTCCACCCTCCCCTTCTCGCTCACCTCTCCCCTCCTCGTCCTTGCTTCCTTCCCTACCCCTTTCCCCTCCTCAGCCTCTCATGTTCCCTCCTCACTCTCGCTCCACACACCCCATGCTCCCTCTTGCCCCTACACTCTCCTGCAATGCCCCCTGCTTGCCCTCACTTCCTCGCCCCCTACATTACCTCTGCCTACCACCCTGCATATCCCCCTCCCAATATTCACCCCTGCACACTCGCTCCCTCCTGCCTCCGCACCCTCCCTCCCCACTCCCTCCATGCCCCCTCCTTGCCCGTGCACCCTCCCTCCCCACCTCTCCTCGGTCCCTCCATGCCCCCTCCCTGCCCTTGCACCCTCCCTCCCCACCTCTCCTCGCTCCCTCCATGCCCCCTCCTTGCCCGTGCACCCTCCCTCCCCACCTCTCCTCGGTCCCTCCATGCCCCCTCCCTGCCCTTGCATCCTCCCTCCCCACCTCTCCTCACTCCCTCCATGCCCGTGCACCCTCCCTCCCCACCTCTCCTCGCTCCCTCCATGCCCCCTCCCTGCCCTTGCATCCTCCCTCCCCACCTCTCCTCACTCCCTCCATGCCCGTGCACCCTCCTCCCCACCTCTCCTCGCTCCCTCCATGCCCCCTCCTTGCCCGTGCACCCTCCCTCCCCACCTCTCCTCGGTCCCTCCATGCCGCCTCCCTGCCCTTGCACCCTCCCTCCCCACCTCTCCTTGCTCCCTCCATGCCCCCTCCTTGCCCATGCACCCTCCCTCCCCCACCTCTCTTCGCTCCCTCCATGCCCCCTCCTTGCCCGTACACCCTCCCTCCCCACCTCTCTTCGCTCCCTCCATGCCCCCTCCTTGTCCTTGCACCCTTCCTCCTCGCCAAACCTTTCTCACCTTCTGTCCTCTCATCAAAATCTTCGTCTCCTTCCTCCGAGGCCACCGAGTAATCTGATTGGTTGTCCGACTGGTCATCCTGCCAGTCTATTGGTCAAGAAAATATACGAATCGCACCCCCCCACCGACAAAATAGAACGAAAGAAACAAACAAGGCAGTTAGTGACCTCTTTCCAGGAGGTTGCTGGCCACTTCCTGACCTCTGACCTCACCAACTCCCTGACACTTTTAAAAATAAATTTAATGTACCCAATTTGTTTTTTTTCCATTTCAGGGGTAATTTAGTGTGGCCAATCTACCTACCCTGCACATCTTTGGGTTGTGGGAGCGAAACCCACGCAGACACGGGGAGAATGTGCAAACTCCACACGGACAGTGACCTGGGGCCAGGATCGAACCCAGGTCCTCAGCGCCGTGAGGCAGCAGTGCTAACCACTGTGCCACCGTGAAGCCAAACCCCCTGACCCCATTTCCAAAACCTCTGGATTCCTTGGCCCACGCGATTCCTGTGACCCAAGATCAAACCCTGGCCCTTGACGCCAGTGACTCCCTCAGCTGTCACAGGCCCCAAAGCTTGGGGTGTTAGCTTGTCCTGTCGGCCTTCATTCCTGTGGCCAAGAATCCTGGGTCTCCAAGGTCCTAGGGAAGAAGTAGGCCTTGGGGACTAAGCCTCTGTGTCTCTCTCTGGCTAGGATTGGGCTTCCTTTGCTGGGACTAGGCATGGGGTATGAAGAAAGACTCCCTCGTTCTAGTAGGCCATGGGGAATGAAGTCTAGGCCTCACACGCTCTGGCTAGGGCCCTCTCAGGGCCCCAGGGAATGAAAGCTAGGTCTCTCTTACACTGGTAGGCATCGGGAAGATAGTCTAGGCCTCTCTCACTGGAGTAGGCTCTAGGGATGAAGGCATGACCTCTGTCCCTCCCATAGGCCTTGGGGATCTAAGTCCAGGACTCACTCGTTGGGACTAGGCCCATGCAAATGAAGTCTAGGCCTCACTCAACACTGGCAGACCCTGGGAAGACAGTCTAAGCTGCTCTCTCGCTCGGACTTGGTCTTGGAGACTAAGCCTCCACCACCGCTGGGACAAGGCCTGGGGGATGAACATCTAGGCCTCACCCACTCAGAGTAGGTAGCATCTCCTCCCTCCATATCCCGCGCGTTACCCTCCTCCCACTCCCTCCCGCTCCACCCCCACCGGCGCCGCTTTCACCCAGCCCCGCACCTTCCCGGTTACCTCTGTCCTCCTGTGAGGTGTCGTTGTAGTTGACCTGTTTGCGAATACGCTTCCCTTTTCCCAGATGCCGGGCGAGATCCTCCTGCTGTTGCTCATAGTGATGGCGCAAAAGTTTCTCCCAGTAATCCGGGTCCACACTCTCCTCCTGCTTAATAATCTCCCTCTCTACTGCTTGTTCCTCCTGCCAAGAGACGGTCGACGTCAGTGCACAGGTGATTGGCAACACGGGGCTGCCGCACCAAGGCCACGCCAAGCCAGGAGCCAGATCCACCACCTCCGCCCCCACCGCATTCACACACCCGCACACAATCCCAGACTCGGCGGGGGAGCGAGGGACACGGGGAGCCGGCGGGGAGCGAGGGACACGGGGAGCCGGCGGGGAGCGAGGGACACGGGGAGCCGGCGGGGAGCGAGGGACACGGGGAGCCGGCGGGGAGCGAGGGACACGGGGAGCCGGCGGGGAGCGAGGGACACGGGGAGCGAGGGACACGGGGAGCGAGGGACAACGGGGAGCGAGGGACACGGGGAAGCGAGGGACACGGGGAGCGAGGGACGTCGACGTCAGTGCACAGGTGATTGGCAACACGGGGCTGCCGCACCAAGGCCACGCCAAGCCAGGAGCCAGATCCACCACCTCCGCCCCCACCGCATTCACACCCGCACACAATCCCAGACTCGGCGGGGAGCGAGGGACACGGGGAGCCGGCGGGGAGCGAGGGACACGGGGAGCCGGCGGGGAGCGAGGGACACGGGGAGCCGGCGGGGAGCGAGGGACACGGGGAGCCGGCGGGGAGCGAGGGACACGGGGAGCCGGCGGGGAGCGAGGGACACGGGGAGCCGGCGGGGAGCGAGGGACACGGGGAGCCGGCGGGGAGCGAGGGACACGGGGAGCCGGCGGGGAGCGAGGGACACGGGGAGCGAGGGACACGGGGAGCGAGGGACACGGGGAGCGAGGGACACGGGGAGCGAGGGACACGGGGAGCGAGGGACACGGGGAGCGAGGGACACGGGGAGCGAGGGACACGGGGAGCGAGGGACACGGGGAGCCGGCGGGGAGCGAGGGACACGGGGAGCCGGCGGGGAGCGAGGGACACGGGGAGCCGGCGGGGAGCGAGGGACACGGGGAGCCGGCGGGGAGCGAGGGACACGGGGAGCCGGCGGGGAGCGAGGGACACGGGGAGCCGGCGGGGAGCGAGGGACACGGGGAGCCGGCGGGGAGCGAGGGACACGGGGAGCCGGCGGGGAGCGAGGGACACGGGGAGCCGGCGGGGAGCGAGGGACACGGGGAGCCGGCGGGGAGCGAGGGACACGGGGAGCCGGCGGGGAGCGAGGGACACGGGGAGCCGGCGGGGAGCGAGGGACACGGGGAGCCGGCGGGGAGCGAGGGACACGGGGAGCCGGCGGGGAGCGAGGGACACGGGGAGCCGGCGGGGAGCGAGGGACACGGGGAGCCGGCGGGGAGCGAGGGACACGGGGAGCCGGCGGGGAGCGAGGGACACGGGGAGCCGGCGGGGAGCGAGGGACACGGGGAGCCGGCGGGGAGCGAGGGACACGGGGAGCCGGCGGGGAGCGAGGGACACGGGGAGCCGGCGGGGAGCGAGGGACACGGGGAGCCGGCGGGGAGCGAGGGACACGGGGAGCCGGCGGGGAGCGAGGGACACGCGGAGCAAGGGACACGGGGAGCAAGGGACACGGGGAGCCGGCGGGGAGCGAGGGACTCGCGGTGACAGCAGGCCAGGGCTGTGCTCACCTCTTCGGCCTCCTCTCGCACCATGTACTGGGCCACCTTGAAGGAACTCAGGTACTCATTCATGTTCTGAAGGTCCGTGTCTTCCGTGTCATCCTGATTCCTGTCCAAAAGCTTGTCGATGGCTTCATCATCGTAGTGGATAACGTTCATGTCCTCCCCTTCCTTGGCATCTCCTTGCAAGAGCGAATAGAAAGTGTTAAAAGGACCCGTTAGTCGACACGGGGCTGGGATGGGGGGGAAAGGGGGAGATAATAAACATCCCACACCCCCTCTGCCGGGTGGTGAAGCGGAATAGTGAACCCTATCCTTGTTGTGTGCCCACTCTAGCCTCGTCCCTTGCCACTCACCTTTTAGCGCCAGCCCGAGGGCCAGGCTCTCCATCTCGTCCTTGAACAGTTCCTCAGTGCCGAACTTGAGAATGTCGTCCAGCTCCTGCTTGGACATGGAGCCGGACTTGGAGCCCAGGCCCGGCCGCACCACCAGGTGGGTCAGCATCATCTTCTTCTTGGCCACCTGCGTGATCCGCTCCTCCACCGAAGCCCTCGTGACGAAGCGGTAGATCATCACCTTGCGGTTCTGCCCGATCCGGTGAGCACGGCTGAAGGCCTGGAAGGGGAGGTGGGGATGCGGAACAGAAGGGCAGGAGGAATGGGGCAGGTGACAAAAGAGATTAGACCATCTTGGCCAAGCAGGCCCCAATTGGAGTCTAGTCTGTGTACACACATACATACATACAATTGAACAACTAGGCCCCAATCGAAGCCAGGGGGTTTCCTGTTCTGTACCCACATCAAGCGCAATTGGTCAACTAGGCTCTAGGGGCTGGTTTAGCACAGTGGGCTAAACAGCTGGCTTGTAATGCAGAACCAGGCCAGCTGCGTGGGTTCAATTCCCGTACCGACCTCCCCGAACAGGCACCGGAATGTGGTGACTAGGGGGGTTTTCACAGTAACTTCATTGATGCCTACTTGTGACAATAAGCAATTATTATTATTAATTGAAGCTTGTTCTGTACCCACATGGAGCACAATTGGCCAACTAGTCAATAATTGAAGCCTGTTCTGTACCCAGACAGCAAAATTAGCCAAGTATGCACCGAATGAAGCCTGGTGGTTCCAGTCCAGTTCTGTACCCACACACCAAGTACAATTAGCCAAGTAGGCCCCATTTGAAGCACCACACTCCAAGTGACATGAGGCTAACTTGGCCAAATGGGCCTCATTTGAAGCCTGCTCCACCCCTCCTGCTCTTTACCTACCGACCCTTACACCAAGCGAGATTGGCCAACAAGGTCAACTACAACACCCCACCCTGTGCAAAGCCCGCCACCAGGCCTACCTGGATGTCATTGTGTGGATTCCAGTCAGAGTCATAGATGATGACTGTGTCGGCCGTGGCAAGGTTGATTCCGAGACCTCCAGCACGGGTAGAGAGAAGAAAGCAGAACTGCTGAGCCCCAGGGGCTGAAGTAGGGAGCGAGAGAAAAGAGAAAGAGAGACGGTGGTCAATGTCAAATGTAGAGAGGAGAGGAAGATCCTGGCAACCACACCTCCAGCAAGGGACAGACTCCTCTCCCTATTCCAGGGGGGATCCCTCCCTCATCCCCTGCTTCCTCTCATAACAATAACAATCAAGACTTCTCTCACCGTTGAAGCGATCAATGGCCTCTTGCCGGAGGTTTCCAGTTATCCCACCATCAATCCGCTCATACTTGTAGCCCTCGTGCTCGAGAAAGTCCTCCAGGAGGTCCAACATTTTGGTCATCTGCCAAGACGAGAGAAAAGGGTGGGAGAGCGTTAGGAAATCAGGCAGGCTCCAAGCCCAACTTATGTCGAAAGCCTGGAACCAAAGGCCTCACAGTTGCTAAGGGACCAAGGTTGTGCCCTCACCTATGCCAAAAGCCTCTGTCACTGGGTCTCATGGTTGCTAAGGGTCTAAAATATCCCTCCCCTACCTGAAAAGCATACCTCAACAGGCTTTGCAGTACTAAAGGGCCGAAAGCACCTTTCACCGAGGGCAAAAGCTGTGTTAACAGGCCTCAAGGTTGATATAGACCTAAAGCGCCCTCAGCTATGCCAACAGGCTATTTCAACAGGCCTCGCAGCTATTACGGGACCATGGTGCACTTTGTTTAAAAGAGCAGTGCCAACATACCCAACATTTGCCACAGTTGCAGGTTCAGAGCCTCCCCCTAAGAACCAGGCAACGTCCTCAATGACTACCGTCCGGTGGCTCTGAACTCAGTTGTAATGAAGTGCTTCGAGAGGTTGGTCATGAAGCGCATCACCTCCATACTCCCAGAAAGCCTTGATCCACAGTAATTCGCATACCGCTGAATCCGGTCCACAGCAGATGCCATTTCCCTGGCCCTACACTCATCCCTAGAGCATCTCGACAATAAGGACTCCTACATCAGACTCCTATTTATTGACTACAGTTCCACCTTCAACACCATAATCCCAGCCAAGCTCATATCAAAGCTCGAAAACCTAGGACTTGGATCCTCACTCTGCAACTGGATCCTCGACTTTCTGACCCACAGACAACAATCAGTAAGAATAAACAACACCTCTCCTCCACAATAGTCCTCAACACCGGGGCCCTGCAAGGCTGCGTACTTAGCCCCCTATTATACTCCCTGTACACACACACGACTGCGTGACAAAATTTGGTTCCAACTCCAACTACAAGTTTGCTGACGATACGACCATAGTGGGCCGGATCTCGAATAACGACGAGTCAGAATACAGGAGGGAGATAGAGAACCTAGTGGAGTGGTGCAGCGACAACAATCTCTTCCTCAATGCCAGCAAAATTAAAGAGCTGGTCACTGACTTCAGGAAGCAAAGTACTGTACACACCCCTGTCAGCATCAACGGGGCCGAGGTGGAGATGGTTGGCAGTTTCAAATTCCTAGTTGTACACATGTCCAAAAATCTGTCCTGGTCCACCCACACCGACGCTACCACCAAGAAAGCACAACAGGGCCTATAATTCCTCAGGAAATTCGGCGTGTCCACATTAACTTGTACCAACATTTACAGATGCACCATAGAAAGCATCCTATCTAGCTGCATCACAGCCTGGTATGGCAACTGCCCAGCCCAGGACCGCAAGAAACTTCACAAGAGTCGTGAACACCATCCAGTCCATCACACGAACACGCCTCCCATCCATTGACTCCATCTACACCTCCCGCTGCCTGGGGAAAGCGGGCAGCATAATCAAAGACCCCTCCCACCCGGCTTACTCACTCTTCCAACTTCTTCCATCGGGCAGGAGATACAGAAGTCCGAGAACACGCACGAACAGACTCAAAAACAGCTTCTTCCCCACTGTTACCAGGCTCCTAAACGACCCTCTTATGGACTGACCTCATTAACACTACACCCTGTATGCTTCATCCGATGCCGATGTCGATGTATTTGTATTGTGTACCTTGTGTTGCCCTATTATGTATTTTCTTTTCATGTACTAAATGATTTGTTTGAGCTGCTCGCAGAAAAATACTTTTCACTGTACCTCGGTACACGTGACAATAAACAAAATCCACAATCCACAATCCTTGGCTCAGCTGCGCCGAGCAAAGCCAAAATGTGCTGTCTCCCCACCACCAGCCTCCCAAATGCCCCAATCTCCCGCGGGCTGGGGTTCACGCTGTCCTGACCTGGGAGAAGATCAGCACACGATGGCCATCGGTTTTCAACTTATTTAACATCTTCTGTAGCAGAGTCAACTTCCCAGCCGCACGCACGAGCATGGTACCATCGTACATACCATTGGGCATCTTGGGCGCTTCCTGTGAGGACAGGGAGGGGGGAGAGCGAGAGGGAGGGGGGGAGAGCGAGAGGGAGGGGGGGGAGAGCGAGAGGGAGGGGGGGAGAGCGAGAGGGAGGGGGGGAGAGCGAGATGGAGGGGGAGAGCGAGTGGAGGGGGGAGAGCGAGTGGAGGGAGGAGAGCGAGTGGAGGGAGGAGAGCGAGTGGAGGGGGGGAGAGCGGGTGGAGAGCGAGTGGAGGGGGGGAGAGCGAGTGGAGGGGGAGAGCGAGAGGACAGAAAACAAGGGCATGTCACTGAAATATTCTGCAGTTGCGCAACGTTCCCTCCCTCACGCTGAGACACACTCGCTCCCTCCCTCCCGCTGAGACACACTCGCTCCCTCCCTCCCGCTGAGACACACACCCCCCCTCTCCCGCTGCCACATTCGCTCCCTCACTCCCGCTGACACACTCGCTCACTCTCGCTGAGACACACTCGTTCCCTCAGTCCCGCTGACATACTCGCTCCCTCCCTCCCGCTGAGACACACTCGCTCCCTCCCTCCCGCCGAGACACACTCGCTCCCTCCCTCCCGCCGAGACACACTCGCTCCCTCCCACCCGCCGAGACACACTCGCTCCCTCCCACCCGCTGAGACACACTCGCTCCCTCCCACCCGCTGAGACCCTCTCGCTCCCTCCCTCCCGCTGAGACACACTCGCTGCCTCCCTCCCGCTCAGACACACTCGCTCCCTCCCACCCGCTGAGACACACTCGCTCCCTCCCTCCCGCTGAGACACACTCGCTCCCTCCCTCCCGCTGAGACACACACGCTCCCTCCCTCCCGCTGAGACACACTCGCTCCCTGCCTCCCGCTGAGACACTCGCTCGCTCCCTCCCGCTGAGACACACTCGCTCACTCCCGCTGAGACACACTCGCTCACTCCCGCTGAGACACACTCGCTCCAACCCTCCCGCTGAGACACACTCGCTCCCTCCCTCCCGCTGAGACACACTCACTCCCTCCCTCCCGCTGAGACACTCGCTTGCTCCCTCCCGCTGAGACACACTCGCTCCCTCCCGCTGAGACACACTCGCTCCCTCCCTCCCGCTGAGACACACTCGCTCCCTCCCTCCCGCTGAGACACACTCGCTCCCTCCCTCCCGCTGAGACACACACCCCTCTCTCCCGCTGACACATTCGCTCCCTCACTCCCGCTGACACACTCGCTCACTCTCGCTGAGACACACTCGTTCCCTCAGTCCCGCTGACATACTCGCTCCCTCCCTCCCGCTGAGACACACTCGCTCCCGCCGAGACACACTCGCTCCCTCCCTCCCGCCGAGACACACTCGCTCCCTCCCACCCGCCGAGACACACTCGCTCCCTCCCACCCGCTGAGACACACTCGCTCCCTCCCACCCGCTGAGACCCTCTCGCTCCCTCCCTCCCGCTAAGACACACTCGCTGCCTCCCTCCTGCTCAGACACACTCGCTCCCTCCCACCCGCTGAGACACACTCGCTCCCTATCTCCCACTGAGACATACTCGACCCCCTCTCTCCCGCTGAGACACACTCGCTCCCTCCCTCCCGCTGAGACACACTCGCTCCCTCCCTCCCGCTGAGACACTCGCTCCCTCTCTCCCGCTGAGGCACACTCGCACCCTCCCTCCCGCTGAGACACACTCGCTCCCTCCCTCCGAGACACTCTCGCTCCCTCCCTCCCGCTGAGACACACTCGCTCCCTCCCTCCCGCTGAGACACACTCGCTCCTTCTCTCCCGCTGAGACACACTCGCTCCTTCTCTCCCGCTGAGACACACTCGCTCGCTCTCTCCCGCTGAGACACTCTCGCTCCCTCTCTCCCGCTGAGACACACTCGCTCCCTCCCTCCCGCTGAGACACACTCCCTCCCGCTGAGACACACTCGCCCCCCTCTCTCCCGCTGAGACACACTCGCTCCCTCTCCCGCTGCGATACACTCGCGCCCTCTCCCGCTGCGACACACTCGCTCCCTCTCCCGCTGAGACACACTCACTCCCTCTCCCGCTGAGACACACTCGCTCCCTCTCTCCCGCTGAGACACACTCGCTCCCTCTCTCCCGCTGAGACACACTCGCTTCCTCCCTCCCGCTGCGACACACTCGCTCACGCCCTCCCGCTGAGACACACTCCCCCCTCTTCTCCCGCTGAGACGCACTCCCCCCTCTCTCCCGCTGAGACACACTCGCTCCCGCCCTCCCGCTGAGACACACTCGCTCCCTCTCTCCCGCTGAGACACACTCGCTCCCTCCCTCCCGCTGAGACACACTCGCACCCTCTCTCCCACTGAGACACTCGCCCCCTCTCTCCCGCTGAGACACACTCGCTCCCTTCCGCTGAGACACACTCGCCCCCTCTTTCCCGCTGAGATACTCTCGCTCCCTCCCGCTGAGACACTCTCGCTCCCTCCCTCCCGCTGAGACACTCTCGCTCCCTCCCTTCCGCTGAGACACTCGCTCCCTCCCTCCCGCTGAGACACACTCGCACCCTCTCTCCCGCTGAGACACTCGCCCCCTCTCTCCCGCTGAGACACACTCGCCCCCTCTTTCCCGCTGAGATACTCTCGCTCCCTCCCGCTGAGACACTCTCGCTCCCTCCCTCCCGCTGAGACACTCTCGCTCCCTCCCTTCCGCTGAGACACACTCGCTCCCTCCCTCCCGCTGAGACACACTCGCTCCCGCCCTCCCGCTGAGACACACTCGCTCCCTCTCTCCCGCTGAGACACACTCGCTCCCTCCCTCCGAGACACACTCGCACCCTCTCTCCCGCTGAGACACTCGCCCCCTCTCTCCCGCTGAGACACACTCGCTCCCTTCCGCTGAGACACACTCGCCCCCTCTTTCCCGCTGAGACACTCTCGCTCCCTCCCGCTGAGACACTCTCGCTCCCTCCCTCCCGCTGAGACACTCTCGCTCCCTCCCTTCCGCTGAGACACACTCGCTCCCTCCCTCCCACTGAGACACACCCGCTCCCACCCTCCTGCTGCGACACACCCGCCCCCTCACTCCCGCTGACACACTCGCTCCATCCCTCCCGTTGAGACATATTCGCTCACCCCCTCCCGCTGAGACTCACTCGCTCCCTCCCTCCCGCTGAGACACACTCGCTCCCTCCCTCCCACTGAGACACACTCGCTCCCTCCCTCCCGCTGAGACACACTCGCTCCCTCCCTCCCGCTGAGACACACTCGCTCCCTCCCTCCCGCTGAGACACACTCGCTCCCTCCCTGCCGCTGAGATACACTCGCCCCCTCTCTCCCGCTGAGACACACTCGCTCCCTCCCTCCCGCTGAGACACACTCGCACCCTCTCTCCCGCTGAGACACTTGCCCCCTCTCTCCCGCTGAGACACACTCGCTCCCTCCCACCCGCTGAGACACTCGCTCCCTCTTTCCCGCTGAGGCACTCACAACCTCCCTCCCTCCCGCTGAGACACTCTCGCTCCCTCCCTCCCGCTGAGACACTCTCGCTCCCTCCCTCCCGCTGAGACACACTCACTCCCTCCCTCCCACTGAGACACACCCGGTCCCTCCCTCCCGATGAGACACACTCGCTCCCTCCCTCCCGCTGAGACACACTCGCTCCCTCTCTCCTGCTGCGACACACTCGCCCCCTCTCTCCCGCTGAGACACACTCGCCCCCTCTCTCCCGCTGACACACTCGCTCCCTCCCTCCCGCTGAGACATACTCGCTCCCTCCCTCCCGTTGAGACACACTCACTGCCTCCCTCCCGCTGAGACACACTCGTTCGCTCACTCCCGCTGAGACACACTCGCTCCCTCCCTCCTGCTGAGACACTCTCGCTCCCTCCCTCCCGCTGAGACACTCTCGCTCCCTCCCTCCCGCTGAGACACACTCGCTCCCTCCCTCCCGCTGCGACACACTCGCTCCCTCCCTCCCGCTGAGACACTCGCTCCCTCTCTCCCGCTGAGGCACACTCGCTCCCTCCCTCCGAGACACACTCGCTCCCTCCCTCCCGCTGAGACACACTCACCTCCTCCCTCCCGCTGAGGCACACTCGTTCCATCTCTCCCGCTGAGGCACTCACTCCCTCCCTCCCGCTGAGCCACTCGCTCCCTCCCTCCCGCTGCGACACACTCGCTCCTTCTCTCCCGCTGAGACACTCTCGCTCCCTCCCTCCCGCTGAGACACTCTCGCTCCCTCCCTCCCGCTGAAACACACTCGCTCCATCTCTCCCGCTAAGACACACTCGCACCCTCTCTCCCGCTGAGACACTCGCCCCCTCTCTCCCGCTGAGACACACTCGCTCCCTCCCGCTGAGACACACTCGCTCCCTCTTTCCTGCTGAGGCACACTCGCTCCCTCCCTCCCTCCCGCTGAGACACTCTCGCTCCCTCCCGCTGAGACACTCTCGCTCCCTCCCTCCCGCTGAGACACTCTCGCTCCCTCCCTTCCGCTGAGACACACTCGCTCCCTCCCTCCCACTGAGACACACCCGCTCCCTCCCTCCCGATGAGACACACTCGCTCCCTCCCTTCCACTGAGACACACTCGCTCCCTCTCTCCCGCTGAGACACACTCGCTTCCTCCCTCCTGCTGCGACACACTCGCTCACGCCCTCCCGCTGAGACACACTCCCCCCTCTTCTCCCGCTGAGACACACTCCCCCCTCTCTCCCGCTGAGACACACTCGCTCCCGCCCTCCCGCTGAGACACACTCGCTCCCTCTCTCCCGCTGAGACACACTCGCTCCCTCCCTCCCGCTGAGACACACTCGCACCCTCTCTCCCGCTGAGACACTCACCCCCTCTCTCCCGCTGAGACACACTCGCTCCCTTCCGCTGAGACACACTCGCCCCCTCTTTCCCGCTGAGAAACTCTCGCTCCCTCCCGCTGAGACACTCTCGCTCCCTCCCTCCCGCTGAGACACTCTCGCTCCCTCCCTTCCGCTGAGACACACTCGCTCCCTCCCTCCCACTGAGACACACCCGCTCCCACCCTCCCGATGAGACACACTCGCTCCCTCCCTCCCGCTGAGACACACTCGCTCCCTCCCTTCCGCTGAGACACACTCGCTCCCTCCCTCCCGCTGAGACACACTCGCTCCCTCCCTCCCGCTGAGACACACTCGCCCCCTCTCTCCCGCTGAGACACACTTGCTCCCTCCCTCCCGCTGAGACACACTCGCTCCCTCCCTCCCGCTGAGACACACTCGCCCCCTCTCCCGCTGAGACACACTCGCTCCCTCCCTCCCGCTGAGACACACTCGCACCCTCTCTGCCGCTGAGACACTCGCCCCCTCTCTCCCGCTGAGACACACTCGCTCCCTCCCGTTGAGACACACTCGCCCCCTCTTTCCCGCTGAGGCACACTCGCTCCCGCCCTCCCGCTGAGACACACTTCCCCCCTCTCTCCCGCTGAGACACACTTCCCCCCTCTCTCCCGCTGAGACACAGTCCCCCCTCTCTCCCGCTGAGACACACTCCCCCCTCTCTCCCGCTGAGACACATTCGCTCCCGCCCTCCCGTTGAGAGACACTCGCTCCCTCTCTCCCGCTGAGACCCCCCCCTCTCCCGCTGACACACTCGCTCCCTCACTCCCGCTGACACACTCGCTCACTCTCGCTGAGACACACTCGCTCCCTCCCTCCCGCCGAGACACACTCGCTCCCTCCCTCCCGCTGAGACCCTCTCGCTCCCTCCCTCCAGCTGAGACACACTCCCTCCCTCCCTCCCGCTGAGACACACTCACTCCCTCCCTCCCGCTGAGACACACTCCCTCCCTCCCTCCCGCTGACACACTCGCTCGCTCCCTCCCTCCCGCTGAGACATTCTCGCTCCCTCCCGCTGAGACACACTCGCTCCCTCCCTCCCGCTGAGACACACTCGCTCCCTCCCTCCCGCTGAGACACACTCGCTCCCTCCCTCCCACTGAGACACACTCGCTCCCTCCCGCTGAGACACACCCGCTCCCTCTTTCCCGCTGAGGCACACTCGCTCCCTCCCTCCCTCCCGCTGAGACACTCTCGCTCCCTCCCGCTGAGACACTCTCGCTCCCTCCCTCCCGCTGAGACACTCTCGCTCCCTCCCTCCCGCTGAGACACTCTCGCTCCCTCCCTCCCGCTGAGACACTCTCGCTCCCTCCCTCCCACTGAGACACACCCGCTCCCTCTTTCCCGCTGAGGCACACTCGCTACCTCCCTCCCTCCCGCTGAGACACTCTCGCTCCCTCCCGCTGAGACACACTCGCTCCCCGCCCTCCCGCTGAGACACACTCGCTCCCTCTCTCCCGCTGAGACACACTCGCTCCCTCCCTCCGAGACACACTCGCACCCTCTCTCCCGCTGAGACACTCGCCCCCTCTCTCCCGCTGAGACACACTCGCTCCCTTCCGCTGAGACACACTCGCCCCCTCTTTCCCGCTGAGACACTCTCGCTCCCTCCCGCTGAGACAGTCTCGCTCCCTCCCTCCCGCTGAGACACTCTCGCTCCCTCCCTTCCGCTGAGACACACTCGCTCCCTCCCTCCCACTGAGACACACCCGCTCCCACCCTCCTGCTGCGACACACCCGCCCCCTCACTCCCGCTGACACACTCGCTCCATCCCTCCCGTTGAGACATATTCGCTCACCCCCTCCCGCTGAGACTCACTCGCTCCCTCCCTCCCGCTGAGACACACTCGCTCCCTCCCTCCCACTGAGACACACTCGCTCCCTCCCTCCCGCTGAGACACACTCGCTCCCTCCCTCCCGCTGAGACACACTCGCTCCCTCCCTCCCGCTGAGACACACTCGCTCCCTCCCTGCCGCTGAGATACACTCGCCCCCTCTCTCCCGCTGAGACACACTCGCTCCCTCCCTCCCGCTGAGACACACTCGCACCCTCTCTCCCGCTGAGACACTTGCCCCCTCTCTCCCGCTGAGACACACTCGCTCCCTCCCACCCGCTGAGACACTCGCTCCCTCTTTCCCGCTGAGGCACTCACAACCTCCCTCCCTCCCGCTGAGACACTCTCGCTCCCTCCCGCTGAGACACTCTCGCTCCCTCCCTCCCGCTGAGACACTCTCGCTCCCTCCCTCCCGCTGAGACACACTCACTCCCTCCCTCCCACTGAGACACACCCGGTCCCTCCCTCCCGATGAGACACACTCGCTCCCTCCCTCCCGCTGAGACACACTCGCTCCCTCTCTCCTGCTGCGACACACTCGCCCCCTCTCTCCCGCTGAGACACACTCGCCCCCTCTCTCCCGCTGACACACTCGCTCCCTCCCTCCCGCTGAGACATACTCGCTCCCTCCCTCCCGTTGAGACACACTCACTGCCTCCCTCCCGCTGAGACACACTCGTTCGCTCACTCCCGCTGAGACACACTCGCTCCCTCCCTCCTGCTGAGACACTCTCGCTCCCTCCCTCCCGCTGAGACACTCTCGCTCCCTCCCTCCCGCTGAGACACACTCGCTCCCTCCCTCCCGCTGCGACACACTCGCTCCCTCCCTCCCGCTGAGACACTCGCTCCCTCTCTCCCGCTGAGGCACACTCGCTCCCTCCCTCCGAGACACACTCGCTCCCTCCCTCCCGCTGAGACACACTCACCCCCTCCCTCCCGCTGAGGCACACTCGTTCCATCTCTCCCGCTGAGGCACTCACTCCCTCCCTCCCGCTGAGCCACTCGCTCCCTCCCTCCCGCTGCGACACACTCGCTCCTTCTCTCCCGCTGAGACACTCTCGCTCCCTCCCTCCCGCTGAGACACTCTCGCTCCCTCCCTCCCGCTGAAACACACTCGCTCCATCTCTCCCGCTAAGACACACTCGCACCCTCTCTCCCGCTGAGACACTCGCCCCCTCTCTCCCGCTGAGACACACTCGCTCCCTCCCGCTGAGACACACTCGCTCCCTCTTTCCCGCTGAGGCACACTCGCTCCCTCCCTCCCTCCCGCTGAGACACTCTCGCTCCCTCCCGCTGAGACACTCTCGCTCCCTCCCTCCCGCTGAGACACTCTCGCTCCCTCCCTTCCGCTGAGACACACTCGCTCCCTCCCTCCCACTGAGACACACCCGCTCCCTCCCTCCCGATGAGACACACTCGCTCCCTCCCTTCCACTGAGACACACTCGCTCCCTCTCTCCCGCTGAGACACACTCGCTTCCTCCCTCCTGCTGCGACACACTCGCTCACGCCCTCCCGCTGAGACACACTCCCCCCTCTTCTCCCGCTGAGACACACTCCCCCCTCTCTCCCGCTGAGACACACTCGCTCCCGCCCTCCCGCTGAGACACACTCGCTCCCTCTCTCCCGCTGAGACACACTCGCTCCCTCCCTCCCGCTGAGACACACTCGCACCCTCTCTCCCGCTGAGACACTCACCCCCTCTCTCCCGCTGAGACACACTCGCTCCCTTCCGCTGAGACACACTCGCCCCCTCTTTCCCGCTGAGAAACTCTCGCTCCCTCCCGCTGAGACACTCTCGCTCCCTCCCTCCCGCTGAGACACTCTCGCTCCCTCCCTTCCGCTGAGACACACTCGCTCCCTCCCTCCCACTGAGACACACCCGCTCCCACCCTCCCGATGAGACACACTCGCTCCCTCCCTCCCGCTGAGACACACTCGCTCCCTCCCTTCCGCTGAGACACACTCGCTCCCTCCCTCCCGCTGAGACACACTCGCTCCCTCCCTCCCGCTGAGACACACTCGCCCCCTCTCTCCCGCTGAGACACACTTGCTCCCTCCCTCCCGCTGAGACACACTCGCTCCCTCCCTCCCGCTGAGACACACTCGCCCCCTCTCCCGCTGAGACACACTCGCTCCCTCCCTCCCGCTGAGACACACTCGCACCCTCTCTGCCGCTGAGACACTCGCCCCCTCTCTCCCGCTGAGACACACTCGCTCCCTCCCGTTGAGACACACTCGCCCCCTCTTTCCCGCTGAGGCACACTCGCTCCCGCCCTCCCGCTGAGACACACTTCCCCCCTCTCTCCCGCTGAGACACACTTCCCCCCTCTCTCCCGCTGAGACACAGTCCCCCCTCTCTCCCGCTGAGACACACTCCCCCCTCTCTCCCGCTGAGACACATTCGCTCCCGCCCTCCCGTTGAGAGACACTCGCTCCCTCTCTCCCGCTGAGACCCCCCCCTCTCCCGCTGACACACTCGCTCCCTCACTCCCGCTGACACACTCGCTCACTCTCGCTGAGACACACTCGCTCCCTCCCTCCCGCCGAGACACACTCGCTCCCTCCCTCCCGCTGAGACCCTCTCGCTCCCTCCCTCCAGCTGAGACACACTCCCTCCCTCCCTCCCGCTGAGACACACTCACTCCCTCCCTCCCGCTGAGACACACTCCCTCCCTCCCTCCCGCTGACACACTCGCTCGCTCCCTCCCTCCCGCTGAGACATTCTCGCTCCCTCCCGCTGAGACACACTCGCTCCCTCCCTCCCGCTGAGACACACTCGCTCCCTCCCTCCCGCTGAGACACACTCGCTCCCTCCCTCCCACTGAGACACACTCGCTCCCTCCCGCTGAGACACACCCGCTCCCTCTTTCCCGCTGAGGCACACTCGCTCCCTCCCTCCCTCCCGCTGAGACACTCTCGCTCCCTCCCGCTGAGACACTCTCGCTCCCTCCCTCCCGCTGAGACACTCTCGCTCCCTCCCTCCCGCTGAGACACTCTCGCTCCCTCCCTCCCGCTGAGACACTCTCGCTCCCTCCCTCCCACTGAGACACACCCGCTCCCTCCCTCACGATGAGACACACTCGCTCCCTCCCTCCCGCTGAGACACACCCGCTCCCTCTCTCCTGCTGCGACACACCCGCCCCCTCACTCCCGCTGACACACTCGCTCCATCCCTCCCGTTGAGACATATTCGCTCCCTCCCTCCCGCTGAGACTCACTCGCTCCCTCCCTCCCGCAGAGACACACTCGCTCCCTCCCTCCCGCAGAGACACACTCGCTCCCTCCCTCCCACTGAGACACACTCGCTCCCTCCCTCCCGCTGAGACACACTCGCTCCCTCCCTCCCGCTGAGACACACTCGCTCCCTCCCTCCCGCTGAGACACACTCGCTCCCTCCCTCCCGCTGAGACACACTCGCTCCCTCCCTCCCGCTGAGACACACTCGCTCCCTCCCTCCCGCTGAGACACACTCGCTCCCTCCCTCCCGCTGAGACACACTCGCTCCCTCCCTCCCGCTGAGACACACTCGCACCCTCTCTCCCGCTGAGACACTTGCCCCCTCTCTCCCGCTGAGACACACTCGCTCCCTCCCACCCGCTGAGACACTCGCTCCCTCTTTCCCGCTGAGGCACTCACAACCTCCCTCCCTCCCGCTGAGACACTCTCGCTCCCTCCCGCTGAGACACTCTCGCTCCCTCCCTCCCGCTGAGACACTCTCGCTCCCTCCCTCCCGCTGAGACACACTCGCTCCCTCCCTCCCACTGAGACACACCCGGTCCCTCCCTCCCGATGAGACACACTCGCTCCCTCCCTCCCGCTGAGACACACTCGCTCCCTCTCTCCTGCTGCGACACACTCGCCCCCTCTCCCGCTGAAACACACTCGCCCCCTCTCTCCCGCTGACACACTCGCTCCCTCCCTCCCGTTGAGACATACTCGCTCCCTCCCTCCCGTTGAGACACACTCACTGCCTCCCTCCCGCTGAGACACACTCGCTCGCTCACTCCCGCTGAGACACACTCGCTCCCTCCCTCCTGCTGAGACACTCTCGCTCCCTCCCTCCCGCTGAGACACTCTCGCTCCCTCCCTCCCGCTGAGACACACTCGCTCCCTCCCTCCCGCTGCGACACACTCGCTCCCTCCCTCCCGCTGAGACACTCGCTCCCTCTCTCCCGCTGAGGCACACTCGCTCCCTCCCTCCGAGACACACTCGCTCCCTCCCTCCCGCTGAGACACACTCACCCCCTCCCTCCCGCTGAGGCACACTCGTTCCATCTCTCCCGCTGAGGCACTCACTCCCTCCCTCCCGCTGAGCCACTCGCTCCCTCCCTCCCGCTGCGACACACTCGCTCCTTCTCTCCCGCTGAGACACTCTCGCTCCCTCCCTCCCGCTGAGACACTCTCGCTCCCTCCCTCCCGCTGAAACACACTCGCTCCATCTCTCCCGCTAAGACACACTCGCACCCTCTCTCCCGCTGAGACACTCGCCCCCTCTCTCCCGCTGAGACACACTCGCTCCCTCCCGCTGAGACACACTCGCTCCCTCTTTCCCGCTGAGGCACACTCGCTCCCTCCCTCCCTCCCGCTGAGACACTCTCGCTCCCTCCCGCTGAGACACTCTCGCTCCCTCCCTCCCGCTGAGACACTCTCGCTCCCTCCCTTCCGCTGAGACACACTCGCTCCCTCCCTCCCACTGAGACACACTCGCTCCCTCCCTTCCACTGAGACACACTCGCTCCCTCCCTTCCACTGAGACACACTCGCTCCCTCCCTCCGAGACACACTCGCTCCCTCCCTCCCACTGAGTAACACTCGCTTCCGCCCTCCCGCTGAGACACACTCGCCCCCTCTCTCCCGCTGAGACACAGTCGCTCCCTCCCTCCCGCTGAGACACACTCGCTCCCTCCCTCCCGCTGAGACACACTCGCCCCCTCTCTCCCGCTGAGACACACTCGCTCCCTCCCTCCCGCTGAGACACACTCGCACCCTCTCTCCCGCTGAGAGACTCGCCCCCTCTCTCCCGCTGAGACACACTCGCTCCCTCCCGTTGAGACACACTCGCTCCCTCTTTCCCGCTGAGGCACACTTGCTCCCGCCCTCCCCGCTGAGACACACTCCCCCCTCTCTCCCGCTGAGACACACTCCCCCCTCTCTCCCGCTGAGACACTCTCGCTCCCTCCCTCCCGCTGAGACACTCTCGCTCCCTCCCTCCCGCTGAGACACTCTCGCTCCCTCCCTCCCACTGAGACACACCCGCTCCCTCCCTCACGATGAGACACACTCGCTCCCTCCCTCCCGCTGAGACACACCCGCTCCCTCTCTCCTGCTGCGACACACCCGCCCCCTCACTCCCGCTGACACACTCGCTCCATACCTCCCGTTGAGACATATTCGCTCCCTCCCTCCCGCTGAGACTCACTCGCTCCCTCCCTCCCGCTGAGACACACTCGCTCCCTCCCTCCCACTGAGACACACTCGCTCCCTCCCTCCCGCTGAGACACACTCGCTCCCTCCCTCCCGCTGAGACACACTCGCTCCCTCCCTCCCGCTGAGACACACTCGCTCCCTCCCTCCCGCTGAGATACACTCGCCCCCTCTCTCCCGCTGAGACACACTCGCTCCCTCCCTCCCGCTGAGACACACTCGCACCCTCTCTCCCGCTGAGACACTTGCCCCCTCTCTCCCGCTGAGACACACTCGCTCCCTCCCACCCGCTGAGACACTCGCTCCCTCTTTCCCGCTGAGGGACTCACAACCTCCCTCCCTCCCGCTGAGACACTCTCGCTCCCTCCCGCTGAGACACTCTCGCTCCCTCCCTCCCGCTGAGACACTATCGCTCCCTCCCTCCGCTGAGACACACTCGCTCCCTCCCTCCCACTGAGACACACCCGGTCCCTCCCTCCCGATGAGACACACTCGCTCCCTCCCTCCCGCTGAGACACACTCGCTCCCTCTCTCCTGCTGCGACACACTCGCCCCCTCTCTCCCGCTGAGACACACTCGCCCCCTCTCTCCCGCTGACACACTCGCTCCCTCCCTCCCGCTGAGACATACTCGCTCCCTCCCTCCCGTTGAGACACACTCACTGCCTCCCTCCCGCTGAGACACACTCGCTCGCTCACTCCCGCTGAGACACACTCGCTCCCTCCCTCCTGCTGAGACACTCTCGCTCCCTCCCTCCCGCTGAGACACTCTCGCTCCCTCCCTCCCGCTGAGACACACTCGCTCCCTCCCTCCCGCTGCGACACACTCGCTCCCTCCCTCCCGCTGAGACACTCGCTCCCTCTCTCCCGCTGAGGCACACTCACTCCCTCCCTCCGAGACACACTCGCTCCCTCCCTCCCGCTGAGACACACTCACCCCCTCCCTCCCGCTGAGGCACACTCGTTCCATCTCTCCCGCTGAGGCACTCACTCCCTCCCTCCCGCTGAGCCACTCGCTCCCTCCCTCCCGCTGCGACACACTCGCTCCTTCTCTCCCGCTGAGACACTCTCGCTCCCTCCCTCCCGCTGAGACACTCTCGCTCCCTCCCTCCCGCTGAAACACACTCGCTCCATCTCTCCCGCTAAGACACACTCGCACCCTCTCTCCCGCTGAGACACTCGCCCCCTCTCTCCCGCTGAGACACACTCGCTCCCTCCCGCTGAGACACACTCGCTCCCTCTTTCCCGCTGAGGCACACTCGCTCCCTCCCTCCCTCCCGCTGAGACACTCTCGCTCCCTCCCGCTGAGACACTCTCGCTCCCTCCCTCCCGCTGAGACACTCTCGCTCCCTCCCTTCCGCTGAGACACACTCGCTCCCTCCCTCCCACTGAGACACACCCGCTCCCTCCCTCCCGATGAGACACACTCGCTCCCTCCCTTCCACTGAGACACACTCGCTCCCTCCCTCCGAGACACACTCGCTCCCTCCCTCCCACTGAGTAACACTCGATCCCGCCCTCCCGCTGAGACACACTCGCCCCCTCTCTCCCGCTGAGACACACTCGCTCCCTCCCTCCCGCTGAGACACACTCGCTCCCTCCCTCCCGCTGAGACACACTCGCCCCCTCTCTCCCGCTGAGACACACTCGCTCCCTCCCTCCCGCTGAGACACACTCGCACCCTCTCTCCCGCTGAGACACTCGCCCCCTCTCTCCCGCTGAGACACACTCGCTCCCTCCCGTTGAGACACACTCGCTCCCTCTTTCCCGCTGAGGCACACTCGCTCCCGCCCTCCCGCTGAGACTCACTCCCCCCTCTCTCCCGCTGAGACACACTCCCCCCTCTCTCCCGCTGAGACACACTCCCCCCTCTCTCCCGCTGAGATTCTCTCGCTCCCGCCCTCCCGCTGAGAGACACTCGCTCCCTCTCTCCCGCTGAGACCCCCCTCTCCCGCTGACACACTCGCTCCCTCACTCCCGCTGACACACTCGCTCACTCTCGCTGAGACACACTCGCTCCCTCCCTCCCGCCGAGACACACTCGCTCCCTCCCTCCCGCAGAGACACACTCGCTTCCTCCCAACCGCTGAGACACACTCGCTCCCTCCCTCCCGCTGAAACACACTCGCTCCCTCCCACCCGCTGAGACCCTCTCGCTCCCTCCCTCCAGCTGAGACACACTCGCTCCCTCCCTCCAGCTGAGACACACTCGCTCCCTCCCTCCCGCTGAGACACACTCACTCCCTCCCTCCCGCTGAGACACACTCACTCCCTCCCTCCCGCTGAGACACACTCACTCCCTCCCTCCCGCTGAGACACACTCACTCCCTCCCTCCCGCTGAGACACACTCCCTCCCTCCCTCCCGCTGAGACACACTCCCTCCCTCCCTCCCGCTGACACACTCGCTCCCTCCCTCCCGCTGAGACATTCTCGCTCCCTCCCGCTGAGACACACTCGCTCCCTCCCTCCCGCTGAGACACACTCGCTCCCTCCCTCCCGCTGAGACACACTCGCTCCCTCCCTCCCACTGAGACACACTCGCTCCCTCCCGCTGAGACACACTCGCTCCCTCTTTCCCGCTGAGGCACACTCGCTCCCTCCCTCCCGCTGAGACACTCTCGCTCCCTCCCTCCCGCTGAGACACTCTCGCTCCCTCCCATCCGCTGAGACACACTCGCTCCCTCCCTCCCACTGAGACACACCCGCTCCCTCCCTCACGATGAGACACACTCGCTCCCTCCCACCCGCTGAGACACACCCGCTCCCTCTCTCCTGCTGCGACACACCCGCCCCCTCACTCCCGCTGACACACTCGCTCCCTCCCTCCCGCTGAGACACACTCGCTCCCTCCCTCCCGCTGAGACACACTCGCTCCCTCCCTCCCACTGAGACACACTCGCTCCCTCCCTGCCGCTGAGACACACTCGCTCCCTCCCTCCCACTGAGACACACTCGCTCCCTCCCTCCCGCTGAGACACACTCGCCCCCTCTCTCCCGCTGAGACACATTCGCTCCCTCCCTCCCGCTGAGACACACTCGCACCCTCTCTCCCGCTGAGACACTTGCCCCCTCTCTCCCGCTGAGACACACTCGCTCCCTCACGCTGAGACACACTCGCTCCCTCTTTCCCGCTGAGGCACTCGCAACCTCCCTCCCTCCCGCTGAGACACTCTCGCTCGCTCCCTCCCGCTGAGACACTCTCGCTCCCTCCCTCCCGCTGAGACACTCTCGCTCCCTCCCTTCCGCTGATACACACTCGCTCCCTCCCTCCCACTGAGACACACCCGCTCCCTCCCTCCCGATGAGACACACTCGCTCCCTCCCTCCCGCTGAGACACACTCGCTCCCTCTCTCCTGCTGCGACACACTCGCCCCCTCTCTCCCACTGAGACACACTCGCCCACTCTCTCCCGCTGACACACTCGCTCCCTCCCGCTGAGACATACTCGCTCCCTCCCTCCCGTTGAGACACACTCACTGCCTCCCTCCCGCTGAGACACACTCGCTCGCTCACTCACGCTGAGACACACTCGCTCCCTCCCTCCTGCTGAGACACACTCGCTCCCTCCCTCCCGCTGAGACACACTCGCTCCCTCCCTCCCGCTGCGACACACTCGCTCCCTCCATTCCGCCGCGACACACTCGCTCCCTCCCTCCCGCTGAGACACTCGCTCCCTCTCTCCCGCTGAGGCACACTCGCTCCCTCCCTCCGAGACAAACTCGCTCCCTCCCTCCCGCTGAGACACACTCACCCCCTCCCTCCCGCTAAGGCACACTCGTTCTATCTCTCCCGCTGAGGCACACTCACTCCCTCCCTCCCGCTGAGCCACTCGCTCCCTCCCTCCTGCTGCGACACACTCGCTCCTTCTCTCCCGCTGAGACACTCTCGCTCCCTCCCTCCCGCTGAGACACTCTCGCTCCCTCCCTCCCGCTGAAACACACTCGCTCTATCTCTCCCGCTGAGACACACTCGCCCCCCCTCTCTCCCGCTGAGACACACTCCCTCCCTCCCTCCCGCTGAGGCTCACTCGCCCCCGCCCTCCCGCTGAGACACACTCGCTCCCTCTCTCCCGCTGAGACACAATCGATCCCTCTCTCCCGCTGAGACACTCGCTCCCTCCCTCCCACTGAGACACACCCGCTCCCTCCCTCCCGCTGAGACACACTCGCTCCCTCTCTCCTGCTGCGACACACTCGCCCCCTCTCTCCCGCTGCGACACACTCGCTCCCTCCCTCCCGCTGAGACACTCTCTCTCCCTCCCGCTGAGACACTCTCTCTCCCTCTCTGACACACTCGCTCCCTCTCCCGCTGAGACACACTTGCTCCCTGCCTCCCGCTGAAACACACTCGCTCCATCCCTCCCGCTGAGACCCACTCGCTCCCTCTCTCCCGCTGAGATACACTCCCTCCCTCCCTCCCGCTGAGACACTCGCTCCCTCTCACCCGCTGAGGCACACTCGCTCCCTCCCTCCCGCTGAGACACTCGCCCCTCTCTCCCGCTGACAAACACTCGCTCCCTCCCTCCCGCTGACAAACACTCGCTCCCTCCCTCCCGCTGAGACACACTCACCCCCTCCGTCCCGCTGAGACACACTCACCCCCTCCCTCCCGCTGAGGCACACTCACCCCCTCCCTCCCGCTGAGGCACACTCGCTCCCTCACTCCCGCTGAGACACTCTCGCTCCTTCTCTCCCGCTGAGACACTCTCGCTCCCTCCATCCCGCTGAGACACTCTCGCTCCCTCTCTCCCGCTGAGACACATTCGCTCCCTCCCTCCCGCTGAGACACACTCGCTCCCTCCCTCCCGCTGAGACACACTCGCTCCCTCCCTCCCACTGAGACACACCCGGTCCCTCCCTCCCGATGAGACACACTCGCTCCCTCCCTCCCGCTGAGACACACTCGCTCCCTCTCTCCTGCTGCGACACACTCGCCCCCTCTCCCGCTGAAACACACTCGCCCCCTCTCTCCCGCTGACACACTCGCTCCCTCCCTCCCGTTGAGACATACTCGCTCCCTCCCTCCCGTTGAGACACACTCACTGCCTCCCTCCCGCTGAGACACACTCGCTCGCTCACTCCCGCTGAGACACACTCGCTCCCTCCCTCCTGCTGAGACACTCTCGCTCCCTCCCTCCCGCTGAGACACTCTCGCTCCCTCCCTCCCGCTGAGACACACTCGCTCCCTCCCTCCCGCTGCGACACACTCGCTCCCTCCCTCCCGCTGAGACACTCGCTCCCTCTCTCCCGCTGAGGCACACTCGCTCCCTCCCTCCGAGACACACTCGCTCCCTCCCTCCCGCTGAGACACACTCACCCCCTCCCTCCCGCTGAGGCACACTCGTTCCATCTCTCCCGCTGAGGCACTCACTCCCTCCCTCCCGCTGAGCCACTCGCTCCCTCCCTCCCGCTGCGACACACTCGCTCCTTCTCTCCCGCTGAGACACTCTCGCTCCCTCCCTCCCGCTGAGACACTCTCGCTCCCTCCCTCCCGCTGAAACACACTCGCTCCATCTCTCCCGCTAAGACACACTCGCACCCTCTCTCCCGCTGAGACACTCGCCCCCTCTCTCCCGCTGAGACACACTCGCTCCCTCCCGCTGAGACACACTCGCTCCCTCTTTCCCGCTGAGGCACACTCGCTCCCTCCCTCCCTCCCGCTGAGACACTCTCGCTCCCTCCCGCTGAGACACTCTCGCTCCCTCCCTCCCGCTGAGACACTCTCGCTCCCTCCCTTCCGCTGAGACACACTCGCTCCCTCCCTCCCACTGAGACACACCCGCTCCCTCCCTCCCGATGAGACACACTCGCTCCCTCCCTTCCACTGAGACACACTCGCTCCCTCCCTCCGAGACACACTCGCTCCCTCCCTCCCACTGAGTAACACTCGCTTCCGCCCTCCCGCTGAGACACACTCGCCCCCTCTCTCCCGCTGAGACACAGTCGCTCCCTCCCTCCCGCTGAGACACACTCGCTCCCTCCCTCCCGCTGAGACACACTCGCCCCCTCTCTCCCGCTGAGACACACTCGCTCCCTCCCTCCCGCTGAGACACACTCGCACCCTCTCTCCCGCTGAGAGACTCGCCCCCTCTCTCCCGCTGAGACACACTCGCTCCCTCCCGTTGAGACACACTCGCTCCCTCTTTCCCGCTGAGGCACACTTGCTCCCGCCCTCCCGCTGAGACACACTCCCCCCTCTCTCCCGCTGAGACACACTCCCCCCTCTCTCCCGCTGAGACACTCTCGCTCCCTCCCTCCCGCTGAGACACTCTCGCTCCCTCCCTCCCGCTGAGACACTCTCGCTCCCTCCCTCCCACTGAGACACACCCGCTCCCTCCCTCACGATGAGACACACTCGCTCCCTCCCTCCCGCTGAGACACACCCGCTCCCTCTCTCCTGCTGCGACACACCCGCCCCCTCACTCCCGCTGACACACTCGCTCCATACCTCCCGTTGAGACATATTCGCTCCCTCCCTCCCGCTGAGACTCACTCGCTCCCTCCCTCCCGCTGAGACACACTCGCTCCCTCCCTCCCACTGAGACACACTCGCTCCCTCCCTCCCGCTGAGACACACTCGCTCCCTCCCTCCCGCTGAGACACACTCGCTCCCTCCCTCCCGCTGAGACACACTCGCTCCCTCCCTCCCGCTGAGATACACTCGCCCCCTCTCTCCCGCTGAGACACACTCGCTCCCTCCCTCCCGCTGAGACACACTCGCACCCTCTCTCCCGCTGAGACACTTGCCCCCTCTCTCCCGCTGAGACACACTCGCTCCCTCCCACCCGCTGAGACACTCGCTCCCTCTTTCCCGCTGAGGGACTCACAACCTCCCTCCCTCCCGCTGAGACACTCTCGCTCCCTCCCGCTGAGACACTCTCGCTCCCTCCCTCCCGCTGAGACACTATCGCTCCCTCCCTCCGCTGAGACACACTCGCTCCCTCCCTCCCACTGAGACACACCCGGTCCCTCCCTCCCGATGAGACACACTCGCTCCCTCCCTCCCGCTGAGACACACTCGCTCCCTCTCTCCTGCTGCGACACACTCGCCCCCTCTCTCCCGCTGAGACACACTCGCCCCCTCTCTCCCGCTGACACACTCGCTCCCTCCCTCCCGCTGAGACATACTCGCTCCCTCCCTCCCGTTGAGACACACTCACTGCCTCCCTCCCGCTGAGACACACTCGCTCGCTCACTCCCGCTGAGACACACTCGCTCCCTCCCTCCTGCTGAGACACTCTCGCTCCCTCCCTCCCGCTGAGACACTCTCGCTCCCTCCCTCCCGCTGAGACACACTCGCTCCCTCCCTCCCGCTGCGACACACTCGCTCCCTCCCTCCCGCTGAGACACTCGCTCCCTCTCTCCCGCTGAGGCACACTCACTCCCTCCCTCCGAGACACACTCGCTCCCTCCCTCCCGCTGAGACACACTCACCCCCTCCCTCCCGCTGAGGCACACTCGTTCCATCTCTCCCGCTGAGGCACTCACTCCCTCCCTCCCGCTGAGCCACTCGCTCCCTCCCTCCCGCTGCGACACACTCGCTCCTTCTCTCCCGCTGAGACACTCTCGCTCCCTCCCTCCCGCTGAGACACTCTCGCTCCCTCCCTCCCGCTGAAACACACTCGCTCCATCTCTCCCGCTAAGACACACTCGCACCCTCTCTCCCGCTGAGACACTCGCCCCCTCTCTCCCGCTGAGACACACTCGCTCCCTCCCGCTGAGACACACTCGCTCCCTCTTTCCCGCTGAGGCACACTCGCTCCCTCCCTCCCTCCCGCTGAGACACTCTCGCTCCCTCCCGCTGAGACACTCTCGCTCCCTCCCTCCCGCTGAGACACTCTCGCTCCCTCCCTTCCGCTGAGACACACTCGCTCCCTCCCTCCCACTGAGACACACCCGCTCCCTCCCTCCCGATGAGACACACTCGCTCCCTCCCTTCCACTGAGACACACTCGCTCCCTCCCTCCGAGACACACTCGCTCCCTCCCTCCCACTGAGTAACACTCGATCCCGCCCTCCCGCTGAGACACACTCGCCCCCTCTCTCCCGCTGAGACACACTCGCTCCCTCCCTCCCGCTGAGACACACTCGCTCCCTCCCTCCCGCTGAGACACACTCGCCCCCTCTCTCCCGCTGAGACACACTCGCTCCCTCCCTCCCGCTGAGACACACTCGCACCCTCTCTCCCGCTGAGACACTCGCCCCCTCTCTCCCGCTGAGACACACTCGCTCCCTCCCGTTGAGACACACTCGCTCCCTCTTTCCCGCTGAGGCACACTCGCTCCCGCCCTCCCGCTGAGACTCACTCCCCCCTCTCTCCCGCTGAGACACACTCCCCCCTCTCTCCCGCTGAGACACACTCCCCCCTCTCTCCCGCTGAGATTCTCTCGCTCCCGCCCTCCCGCTGAGAGACACTCGCTCCCTCTCTCCCGCTGAGACCCCCCTCTCCCGCTGACACACTCGCTCCCTCACTCCCGCTGACACACTCGCTCACTCTCGCTGAGACACACTCGCTCCCTCCCTCCCGCCGAGACACACTCGCTCCCTCCCTCCCGCAGAGACACACTCGCTTCCTCCCAACCGCTGAGACACACTCGCTCCCTCCCTCCCGCTGAAACACACTCGCTCCCTCCCACCCGCTGAGACCCTCTCGCTCCCTCCCTCCAGCTGAGACACACTCGCTCCCTCCCTCCAGCTGAGACACACTCGCTCCCTCCCTCCCGCTGAGACACACTCACTCCCTCCCTCCCGCTGAGACACACTCACTCCCTCCCTCCCGCTGAGACACACTCACTCCCTCCCTCCCGCTGAGACACACTCACTCCCTCCCTCCCGCTGAGACACACTCCCTCCCTCCCTCCCGCTGAGACACACTCCCTCCCTCCCTCCCGCTGACACACTCGCTCCCTCCCTCCCGCTGAGACATTCTCGCTCCCTCCCGCTGAGACACACTCGCTCCCTCCCTCCCGCTGAGACACACTCGCTCCCTCCCTCCCGCTGAGACACACTCGCTCCCTCCCTCCCACTGAGACACACTCGCTCCCTCCCGCTGAGACACACTCGCTCCCTCTTTCCCGCTGAGGCACACTCGCTCCCTCCCTCCCGCTGAGACACTCTCGCTCCCTCCCTCCCGCTGAGACACTCTCGCTCCCTCCCATCCGCTGAGACACACTCGCTCCCTCCCTCCCACTGAGACACACCCGCTCCCTCCCTCACGATGAGACACACTCGCTCCCTCCCACCCGCTGAGACACACCCGCTCCCTCTCTCCTGCTGCGACACACCCGCCCCCTCACTCCCGCTGACACACTCGCTCCCTCCCTCCCGCTGAGACACACTCGCTCCCTCCCTCCCGCTGAGACACACTCGCTCCCTCCCTCCCACTGAGACACACTCGCTCCCTCCCTGCCGCTGAGACACACTCGCTCCCTCCCTCCCACTGAGACACACTCGCTCCCTCCCTCCCGCTGAGACACACTCGCCCCCTCTCTCCCGCTGAGACACATACGCTCCCTCCCTCCCGCTGAGACACACTCGCACCCTCTCTCCCGCTGAGACACTTGCCCCCTCTCTCCCGCTGAGACACACTCGCTCCCTCACGCTGAGACACACTCGCTCCCTCTTTCCCGCTGAGGCACTCGCAACCTCCCTCCCTCCCGCTGAGACACTCTCGCTCGCTCCCTCCCGCTGAGACACTCTCGCTCCCTCCCTCCCGCTGAGACACTCTCGCTCCCTCCCTTCCGCTGATACACACTCGCTCCCTCCCTCCCACTGAGACACACCCGCTCCCTCCCTCCCGATGAGACACACTCGCTCCCTCCCTCCCGCTGAGACACACTCGCTCCCTCTCTCCTGCTGCGACACACTCGCCCCCTCTCTCCCACTGAGACACACTCGCCCACTCTCTCCCGCTGACACACTCGCTCCCTCCCGCTGAGACATACTCGCTCCCTCCCTCCCGTTGAGACACACTCACTGCCTCCCTCCCGCTGAGACACACTCGCTCGCTCACTCACGCTGAGACACACTCGCTCCCTCCCTCCTGCTGAGACACACTCGCTCCCTCCCTCCCGCTGAGACACACTCGCTCCCTCCCTCCCGCTGCGACACACTCGCTCCCTCCATTCCGCCGCGACACACTCGCTCCCTCCCTCCCGCTGAGACACTCGCTCCCTCTCTCCCGCTGAGGCACACTCGCTCCCTCCCTCCGAGACAAACTCGCTCCCTCCCTCCCGCTGAGACACACTCACCCCCTCCCTCCCGCTAAGGCACACTCGTTCTATCTCTCCCGCTGAGGCACACTCACTCCCTCCCTCCCGCTGAGCCACTCGCTCCCTCCCTCCCGCTGCGACACACTCGCTCCTTCTCTCCCGCTGAGACACTCTCGCTCCCTCCCTCCCGCTGAGACACTCTCGCTCCCTCCCTCCCGCTGAAACACACTCGCTCCATCTCTCCCGCTGAGACACACTCGCCCCCCCTCTCTCCCGCTGAGACACACTCCCTCCCTCCCTCCCGCTGAGGCTCACTCGCCCCCGCCCTCCCGCTGAGACACACTCGCTCCCTCTCTCCCGCTGAGACACAATCGATCCCTCTCTCCCGCTGAGACACTCGCTCCCTCCCTCCCACTGAGACACACCCGCTCCCTCCCTCCCGCTGAGACACACTCGCTCCCTCTCTCCTGCTGCGACACACTCGCCCCCTCTCTCCCGCTGCGACACACTCGCTCCCTCCCTCCCGCTGAGACACTCTCTCTCCCTCCCGCTGAGACACTCTCTCTCCCTCTCTGACACACTCGCTCCCTCTCCCGCTGAGACACACTTGCTCCCTGCCTCCCGCTGAAACACACTCGCTCCATCCCTCCCGCTGAGACCCACTCGCTCCCTCTCTCCCGCTGAGATACACTCCCTCCCTCCCTCCCGCTGAGACACTCGCTCCCTCTCACCCGCTGAGGCACACTCGCTCCCTCCCTCCCGCTGAGACACTCGCCCCTCTCTCCCGCTGACAAACACTCGCTCCCTCCCTCCCGCTGACAAACACTCGCTCCCTCCCTCCCGCTGAGACACACTCACCCCCTCCGTCCCGCTGAGACACACTCACCCCCTCCCTCCCGCTGAGGCACACTCACCCCCTCCCTCCCGCTGAGGCACACTCGCTCCCTCACTCCCGCTGAGACACTCTCGCTCCTTCTCTCCCGCTGAGACACTCTCGCTCCCTCCATCCCGCTGAGACACTCTCGCTCCCTCTCTCCCGCTGAGACACATTCGCTCCCTCCCTCCCGCTGAGACACACTCGCTCCATCCCTCCCGCTGAGACACACTCGCTCCCTCTCTCCCGCTGAGACACACTCCCTCCCTCCCTCCCGCTGAGACACACTCGCCCCCTCCCTCCCGCTGAGACACACTCGCTACCTCCCTCCCGCTGACACACTCGCTCCCTTCCTCCCGCTGAGGCTCACTCGCCTCCGCCCTCCCGCGGAGACACACTCGCTCCCTCTCTCCCGCTGAGACACACTCGCTCGCTCTCTCCCGCTGAGACACTCTTGCTCCCTCTCTCCCGCTGAGACACACTCGCTCCCTCCCTCCCGCTGAGACACACTCCCTCCCTCCCTCCCGCTGAGACACACTCGCTCCTTCTCTCCCGCTGAGACACACTCGCTCGCTCTCTCCCGCTGAGACACACTCGCTCGCTCTCTCCCGCTGAGACACTCTTGCTCCCTCTCTCCCGCTGAGACACACTCGCTCCCTCCCTCCCGCTGAGACACACTCCCTCCCTCCCTCCCGCTGAGACACACTCCCTCCCTCCCGCTGAGACACACTCTCTCCCTCCCTCCCGCTGAGACACACTCGCCCCCCTCTCTCCCGCTGAGACACACTCGCTCCCTCTCCCGCAGCGACACACTCGCGCCCTCTCCCGCTGCGACACACTCGCTCCCTCTCCCGCTGAGACACACTCACTCCCTCTCTCCCGCTGAGACACACTCGCTCCCTCTCTCCCGCTGAGACACACTCGCTCCCTCCCTCCCGCTGCGACACACTCGCTCCCTCCCTCCCGCTGAGACACACTCGCTCCCTCCCTCCCGCTGAGACACACTCGCCCCCTCTCTCCAGCTAAGACACACTCGCCCCCCTCTCTCCCGCTGAGACACACTCGCCCCCTGCCTCCCGCTGAGACATACTCGCTCCCTCCCTCCCGATGAGACACACTCGCTCCCTCCCTCCCGCTGAGACACACTCGCTCCCTCTCTCCTGCTGCGACACACTCGCCCCCTCTCTCCCGCTGCGACACACTCGCTCCCTCCCTCCCGCTGAGACACTCTCTCTCCCTCCCGCTGAGACACTCTCTCTCCCTCTCTGACACACTCGCTCCCTCCCTCCCGCTGAGACACACTCGCTCCCTCTCTCCTGCTGCGACACACTCGCCCCCTCTCTCCCGCTGAGACACACTCGCTCCCTCGCTCCCGCTGAGACACACTCGCTCCCTCCCTCCCACTGAGACACACTCGCTCCCTCCCGCTGAGACACACTCGCTCCCTCTTTCCCGCTGAGGCACACTCGCTCCCTCCCTCCCGCTGAGACACTCTCGCTCCCTCCCTCCCGCTGAGACACTCTTGCGCCCTCCCATCCGCTGAGACACACTCGCTCCCTCCCTCCGAGACACTCTCGCTCCCTCCCTCCCGCTGAGACACACTCGCTCCCTCCCTCCCGCTGAGACACACTCGCTCCTTCTCTCCCGCTGAGACACTCTCGCTCGCTCCCTCCCTCCCGCTGAGACACTCTCGCTCCCTCCCTCCCGCTGAGACACACTCGCCCCCTCCCTCCCGCTGAGACACACTCGCCCCCCCTCTCTCCCGCTGAGACACACTCGCTCCCTCTCCCGCTGCGACACACTCGCGCCCTCTCCCGCTGCGACACACTCGCGCCCTCTCCCGCTGCGACACACTCGCTCCCTCTCTCCCGCTGCGACACACTCGCCCACTCTTTCCCGCTGCGACACACTCGCTCCCTCCCTCCCGCTGAGACACTCTCTCTCCCTCCCGCTGAGACACTCTCTCTCCCTCTCTGACACACTCGCTCCCTCCCTCCCGCTGAGACACACTCGCTCCCTCTCTCCTGCTGCGACACACTCGCCCCCTCTCTCCCGCTGAGACACACTCGCTCCCTCACTCCCGCTGAGACACACTCGCTCCCTCCCTCCCACTGAGACACACTCGCTCCCTCCCGCTGAGACACACTCGCTCCCTCTTTCCCGCTGAGGCACACTCGCTCCCTCCCTCCCGCTGAGACACTCTCGCTCCCTCCCTCCCGCTGAGACACTCTCGCTCCCTCCCATCCGCTGAGACACACTCGCTCCCTCCCTCCCACTGAGACACACCCGCTCCCTCCCTCACGATGAGACACACTCGCTCCCTCCCTCCCGCTGAGACACACCCGCTCCCTCTCTCCTGCTGCGACACACCCGCCCCCTCACTCCCGCTGACACACTCGCTCCCTCCCTCCCGCTGAGACACACTCGCTCCCTCCCTCCCGCTGAGACACACTCGCTCCCTCCCTCCCACTGAGACACACTCGCTCCCTCCCTGCCGCTGAGACACACTCGCTCCCTCCCTCCCGCTGAGACACACTCGCCCCCTCTCTCCCGCTGAGACACACTCGCTCCCTCCCTCCCGCTGAGACACACTCGCTCCCTCCCTCCCGCTGAGACACACTCGCACCCTCTGTCCCGCTGAGACACTTGCCCCCTCTCTCCCGCTGAGACACACTCGCTCCCTCACGCTGAGACACACTCGCTCCCTCTTTTCCGCTGAGGCACTCGCAACCTCCCTCCCTCCCGCTGAGACACTCTCGCTCCCTCCCGCTGAGACACTCTCGCTCCCTCCCTCCCGCTGAGACACTCTCGCTCCCTCCCTCCCGCTGAGGCACACTCGCTCCCTCCCTCCCGCTGCGACACACTCGCTCCCTATTTCCGCTGAGACACACTCGACCCGCTCTCTCCCGCTGAGACACTCTCGCTCCCTCCCTCCCGCTGAGACACACTCGCTCCCTCCCTCCCGCTGAGACACTCTCGCTCCCTATTTCCGCTGAGACACACTCGACCCCCTCTCTCCCGCTGAGACACTCTCGCTCCCTCCCTCCCGCTGAGACACACTCGCTCCCTCCCTCCGAGACACTCTCGCTCCCTCCCTCCCGCTGAGACACACTCGCTCCCTCCCTCCCGCTGAGACACACTCGCTCCTTCTCTCCCGCTGAGACACTCTCGCTCCCTCCCTCCCGCTGAGACACTCTCGCTCCCTCCCTTCCGCTGAGACACACTCCCTCCCTCCCTCCCGCTGAGGCTCACTCGCCCCCGCCCTCCCGCTGAGACACACTCGCTCCCTCTCTCCCGCTGAGACACACTCGATCCCTCCCTCCCGCTGAGACACACTCGCTCCCTCCCTCCCGCTGAGAAACACTCACTCCCTCCCTCCCGCTGAGACACTCGCTCCCTCCCTCCCGCTGAGACACACTCGCTCCCTCTCTCCTGCTGCGACACACTCGCCCCCTCTCTCCCGCTGAGACACTCTCTCTCCCTCCCGCTGAGACACACACGCACCCTCTCTCCCGCTGCGACACACTTGCTCCCTGCCTCCCGCTGAAACACACTCGCTCCATCCCTCCCGCTGAGACACACTCGCTCCCTCTCTCCCGCTGAGATACACTCCCTCCCTCCCTCCCGCTGAGACACTCGCTACCTCTCTCCCGCTGAGACACTCGCTCCCTCTCTCCCGCTGAGGCACACTCGCTCCCTCCCTCCCGCTGAGACACTCGCTCCCTCTCTCCCGCTGAGGCACACTCGCTCCCTCCCTCCCGCTGAGACACTCGCCCCTCTCTCCCGCTGAGGCACACTCGCACCCTCCCTCCCGCTGAGACACTCTCGCTCCCTATTTCCGCTGAGACACACTCGACCCCCTCTCTCCCGCTGAGACACTCTCGCTCCCTCCCTCCCGCTGAGACACACTCGCTCCCTCCCTCCCGCTGAGACACTCGCTCCCTCTCTCCCGCTGAGGCACACTCGCACCCTCCCTCCCGCTGAGACACACTCGCTCCCTCCCTCCGAGACACTCTCGCTCCCTCCCTCCCGCTGAGACACACTCGCTCCCTCCCTCCCGCTGAGACACACTCGCTCGCTCTCTCCCGCTGAGACACTCTCGCTCCCTCTCTCCCGCTGAGACACTCTCGCTCCCTCTCTCCCGCTGAGACACACTCGCCCCCTCCCTCCTGCTGAGACACACTCCCTCCCTCCCTCCCGCTGAGACACACTCCCTCCCTCCCTCCCGCTGAGACACACTCTCTCCCTCCCTCCCGCTGAGACACACTCGCCCCCTCCCTCCCGCTGAGACACACTCGCCCCCCCTCTCTCCCGCTGAGACACACTCGCTCCCTCTCCCGCTGCGACACACTCGCGCCCTCTCCCGCTGCGACACACTCGCTCCCTCTCCCGCTGAGACACACTCACTCCCTCTCTCCCGCTGAGACACACTCGCTCCCTCTCTCCCGCTGAGACACACTCGCTCCCTCTCTCCCGCTGAGACACACTCGCTCCCTCCCTCCCGCTGAGACACACTCGCCCCCTCTCTCCCGCTAGGACACACTCGCCCCCCTCTCTCCCGCTGAGACACACTCGCCCCCCTGCCTCCCGCTGTGACACACTCGCCCCCCTGCCTCCCGCTGAGACATACTCGCTCCCTCCCTCCCGATGAGACACACTCGCTCCCTCCCTCCCGCTGAGACACACTCGCTCCCTCTCTCCTGCTGCGACACTCTCGCCCCCTCTCTCCCGCTGCGACACACTCGCTCCCTCCCTACCGCTGAGACACTCTCTCTCCCTCCCGCTGAGACACTCTCTCTCCCTCCCGCTGAGACACTCTCTCTCCCTCCCGCTGAGACACTCTCTCTCCCTCTCTGACACACTCGCTCCCTCTCCCGCTGAGACACACACGCACCCTCTCTCCCGCTGCGACACACTTGCTCCCTGCCTCCCGCTGAAACACACTCTCTCCATCCCTGCCGCTGAGACACACTCGCTCCCTCTCTCCCGCTGAGACACACTCGCTCCCTCCCTCCCGCTGAGACACTCGCTTCCTCTCTCCCGCTGAGGCACACTCGCTCCCTCCCTCCAGCTGAGACACACTCGCTCCCTCTGTCCCGCTGAGACACTTGCCCCCTCTCTCCCGCTGAGACACACTCGCTCCCTCACGCTGAGACACACTCGCTCCCTCTTTTCCGCTGAGGCACTCGCAACCTCCCTCCCTCCCGCTGAGACACTCTCGCTCCCTCCCGCTGAGACACTCTCGCTCCCTCCCTCCCGCTGAGACACTCTCGCTCCCTCCCTCCCGCTGAGGCACACTCGCTCCCTCCCTCCCGCTGCGACACACTCGCTCCCTATTTCCGCTGAGACACACTCGACCCGCTCTCTCCCGCTGAGACACTCTCGCTCCCTCCCTCCCGCTGAGACACACTCGCTCCCTCCCTCCCGCTGAGACACTCTCGCTCCCTATTTCCGCTGAGACACACTCGACCCCCTCTCTCCCGCTGAGACACTCTCGCTCCCTCCCTCCCGCTGAGACACACTCGCTCCCTCCCTCCCGCTGAGACACTCGCTCCCTCTCTCCCGCTGAGGCACACCCGCACCCTCCCTCCCGCTGAGACACACTCGCTCCCTCCCTCCGAGACACTCTCGCTCCCTCCCTCCCGCTGAGACACACTCGCTCCCTCCCTCCCGCTGAGACACACTCGCTCCTTCTCTCCCGCTGAGACACTCTCGCTCCCTCCCTTCCGCTGAGACACACTCCCTCCCTCCCTCCCGCTGAGGCTCACTCGCCCCCGCCCTCCCGCTGAGACACACTCGCTCCCTCTCTCCCGCTGAGACACACTCGATCCCTCCCTCCCGCTGAGACACACTCGCTCCCTCCCTCCCGCTGAGAAACACTCACTCCCTCCCTCCCGCTGAGACACTCGCTCCCTCCCTCCCGCTGAGACACACTCGCTCCCTCTCTCCTGCTGCGACACACTCGCCCCCTCTCTCCCGCTGAGACACTCTCTCTCCCTCCCGCTGAGACACACACGCACCCTCTCTCCCGCTGCAACACACTTGCTCCCTGCCTCCCGCTGAAACACACTCGCTCCATCCCTCCCGCTGAGACACACTCGCTCCCTCTCTCCCGCTGAGATACACTCCCTCCCTCCCTCCCACTGAGACACTCGCTACCTCTCTCCCGCTGAGACACTCGCTCCCTCTCTCCCGCTGAGGCACACTCGCTCCCTCCCTCCCGCTGAGACACTCGCTCCCTCTCTCCAGCTGAGGCACACTCGCTCCCTCCCTCCCGCTGAGACACTCGCCCCTCTCTCCCGCTGAGGCACACTCGCACCCTCCCTCCCGCTGAGACACTCTCGCTCCCTATTTCCGCTGAGACACACTCGACCCCCTCTCTCCCGCTGAGACACTCTCGCTCCCTCCCTCCCGCTGAGACACACTCGCTCCCTCCCTCCCGCTGAGACACTCGCTCCCTCTCTCCCGCTGAGGCACACTCGCACCCTCCCTCCCGCTGAGACACACTCGCTCCCTCCCTCCGAGACACTCTCGCTCCCTCCCTCCCGCTGAGACACACTCGCTCCCTCCCTCCCGCTGAGACACACTCGCTCGCTCTCTCCCGCTGAGACACTCTCGCTCCCTCTCTCCCGCTGAGACACTCTCGCTCCCTCTCTCCCGCTGAGACACTCTCGCTCCCTCTCTCCCGCTGAGACACACTCGCCCCCTCCCTCCTGCTGAGACACACTCCCTCCCTCCCTCCCGCTGAGACACACTCCCTCCCTCCCTCCCGCTGAGACACACTCTCTCCCTCCCTCCCGCTGAGACACACTCGCCCCCTCCCTCCCGCTGAGACACACTCGCCCCCCCTCTCTCCCGCTGAGACACACTCGCTCCCTCTCCCGCTGCGACACACTCGCGCCCTCTCCCGCTGCGACACACTCGCTCCCTCTCCCGCTGAGACACACTCACTCCCTCTCTCCCGCTGAGACACACTCGCTCCCTCTCTCCCGCTGAGACACACTCGCTCCCTCTCTCCCGCTGAGACACACTCGCTCCCTCCCTCCCGCTGAGACACACTCGCCCCCTCTCTCCCGCTAAGACACACTCGCCCCCCTCTCTCCCGCTGAGACACACTCGCCCCCCTGCCTCCCGCTGTGACACACTCGCCCCCCTGCCTCCCGCTGAGACATACTCGCTCCCTCCCTCCCGATGAGACACTCTCTCTCCCTCCCGCTGAGACACTCTCTCTCCCTCTCTGACACACTCGCTCCCTCTCCCGCTGAGACACACACGCACCCTCTCTCCCGCTGCGACACACTTGCTCCCTGCCTCCCGCTGAAACACACTCTCTCCATCCCTGCCGCTGAGACACACTCGCTCCCTCTCTCCCGCTGAGACACACTCGCTCCCTCCCTCCCGCTGAGACACTCGCTTCCTCTCTCCCGCTGAGGCACACTCGCTCCCTCCCTCCCGCTGAGACACTCGCCCCTCTCTCCCGCTGAGGCACACTCGCTCCCTCCCTCCCGCTGACAAACACTCGCTCCCTCCGTCCCGCTGAGACACACTCACCCCCTCCCTCCCGCTGAGGCACACTCGTTCCCTCTCTCCCGCTGAGGCACACTCGCTCCCTCCCTCCCGCTGAGACACTCTCGCTCCTTCTCTCCCGCTGAGACACACTCGCTCCCTCCCTCCCGCTGAGACACTCTCGCTCCCTCCATCCCGCTGAGACACATTCGCTCCCTCCCTCCCGCTGAGACACACTCGCTCCATCCCTCCCGCTGAGACACACTCGCTCCCTCTCTCCCGCTGAGACACACTCCCTCCCTCCCTCTGAGACACACTCCCTCCCTCCCTCCCGCTGAGACACACTCGCCCCCTCCCTCCCGCTGAGACACACTCGCTATCTCCCTCCCGCTGACTCACTCGCTCCCTTCCTCCCGCTGAGGCTCACTCGCCTCCGCCCTCCCGCGGAGACACACTCGCTCCCTCTCTCCCGCTGAGACACACTCGCTCCCTCCCTCCCGCTGAGACACACTCGCACCCTCCATCCCGCTGAGACAGTCGCTCCCTCTCTCCCGCTGAGGCACACTCGCTATCTCCCTCCCGCTGACTCACTCGCTCCCTTCCTCCCGCTGAGGCTCACTCGCTCCCTCCCTCCCGCTGAGACACACTCGCCCCCTCTCTCCCGCTGAGACACACTCGCTCCCTCCCTCCCGCTGAGACACACTCGCACCCTCTCTCCCGCTGAGAGACTCGCCCCCTCTCTCCCGCTGAGACACACTCGCTCCCTCCCGTTGAGACACACTCGCTCCCTCTTTCCCGCTGAGGCACACTCGCTCCCGCCCTCCCGCTGAGACACACTCCCCCCTCTCTCCCGCTGAGACACACTCGCTCCCTCACGCTGAGACACACTCGCTCCCTCTTTTCCGCTGAGGCACTCGCAACCTCCCTCCCTCCCGCTGAGACACTCTCGCTCCCTCCCGCTGAGACACTCTCGCTCCCTCCCTCCCGCTGAGACACTCTCGCTCCCTCCCTCCCGCTGAGGCACACTCGCTCCCTCCCTCCCGCTGCGACACACTCGCTCCCTATTTCCGCTGAGACACACTCAACCCGCTCTCTCCCGCTGAGACACTCTCGCTCCCTCCCTCCCGCTGAGACACACTCGCTCCCTCCCTCCCGCTGAGACACTCTCGCTCCCTATTTCCGCTGAGACACACTCGACCCCCTCTCTCCCGCTGAGACACTCTCGCTCCCTCCCTCCCGCTGAGACACACTCGCTCCCTCCCTCCCGCTGAGACACTCGCTCCCTCTCTCCCGCTGAGGCACACCCGCACCCTCCCTCCCGCTGAGACACACTCGCTCCCTCCCTCCGAGACACTCTCGCTCCCTCCCTCCCGCTGAGACACACTCGCTCCCTCCCTCCCGCTGAGACACACTCGCTCCTTCTCTCCCGCTGAGACACTCTCGCTCCCTCCCTTCCGCTGAGACACACTCCCTCCCTCCCTCCCGCTGAGGCTCACTCGCCCCCGCCCTCCCGCTGAGACACACTCGCTCCCTCTCTCCCGCTGAGACACACTCGATCCCTCCCTCCCGCTGAGACACACTCGCTCCCTCCCTCCCGCTGAGAAACACTCACTCCCTCCCTCCCGCTGAGACACTCGCTCCCTCCCTCCCGCTGAGACACACTCGCTCCCTCTCTCCTGCTGCGACACACTCGCCCCCTCTCTCCCGCTGAGACACTCTCTCTCCCTCCCGCTGAGACACACACGCACCCTCTCTCCCGCTGCAACACACTTGCTCCCTGCCTCCCGCTGAAACACACTCGCTCCATCCCTCCCGCTGAGACACACTCGCTCCCTCTCTCCCGCTGAGATACACTCCCTCCCTCCCTCCCGCTGAGACACTCGCTACCTCTCTCCCGCTGAGACACTCGCTCCCTCTCTCCCGCTGAGGCACACTCGCTCCCTCCCTCCCGCTGAGACACTCGCTCCCTCTCTCCAGCTGAGGCACACTCGCTCCCTCCCTCCCGCTGAGACACTCGCCCCTCTCTCCCGCTGAGGCACACTCGCACCCTCCCTCCCGCTGAGACACTCTCGCTCCCTATTTCCGCTGAGACACACTCGACCCCCTCTCTCCCGCTGAGACACTCTCGCTCCCTCCCTCCCGCTGAGACACACTCGCTCCCTCCCTCCCGCTGAGACACTCGCTCCCTCTCTCCCGCTGAGGCACACTCGCACCCTCCCTCCCGCTGAGACACACTCGCTCCCTCCCTCCGAGACACTCTCGCTCCCTCCCACCCGCTGAGACACACTCGCTCCCTCCCTCCCGCTGAGACACACTCGCTCGCTCTCTCCCGCTGAGACACTCTCGCTCCCTCTCTCCCGCTGAGACACTCTCGCTCCCTCTCTCCCGCTGAGACACACTCGCCCCCTCCCTCCTGCTGAGACACACTCCCTCCCTCCCTCCCGCTGAGACACACTCCCTCCCTCCCTCCCGCTGAGACACACTCTCTCCCTCCCTCCCGCTGAGACACACTCGCCCCCTCCCTCCCGCTGAGACACACTCGCCCCCCCTCTCTCCCGCTGAGACACACTCGCTCCCTCTCCCGCTGCGACACACTCGCGCCCTCTCCCGCTGCGACACACTCGCTCCCTCTCCCGCTGAGACACACTCACTCCCTCTCTCCCGCTGAGACACACTCGCTCCCTCTCTCCCGCTGAGACACACTCGCTCCCTCTCTCCCGCTGAGACACACTCGCTCCCTCCCTCCCGCTGAGACACACTCGCCCCCTCTCTCCCGCTAAGACACACTCGCCCCCCTCTCTCCCGCTGAGACACACTCGCCCCCCTGCCTCCCGCTGTGACACACTCGCCCCCCTGCCTCCCGCTGAGACATACTCGCTCCCTCCCTCCCGATGAGACACTCTCTCTCCCTCCCGCTGAGACACTCTCTCTCCCTCTCTGACACACTCGCTCCCTCTCCCGCTGAGACACACACGCACCCTCTCTCCCGCTGCGACACACTTGCTCCCTGCCTCCCGCTGAAACACACTCTCTCCATCCCTGCCGCTGAGACACACTCGCTCCCTCTCTCCCGCTGAGACACACTCGCTCCCTCCCTCCCGCTGAGACACTCGCTTCCTCTCTCCCGCTGAGGCACACTCGCTCCCTCCCTCCCGCTGAGACACTCGCCCCTCTCTCCCGCTGAGGCACACTCGCTCCCTCCCTCCCGCTGACAAACACTCGCTCCCTCCGTCCCGCTGAGACACACTCACCCCCTCCCTCCCGCTGAGGCACACTCGTTCCCTCTCTCCCGCTGAGGCACACTCGCTCCCTCCCTCCCGCTGAGACACTCTCGCTCCTTCTCTCCCGCTGAGACACACTCGCTCCCTCCCTCCCGCTGAGACACTCTCGCTCCCTCCATCCCGCTGAGACACATTCGCTCCCTCCCTCCCGCTGAGACACACTCGCTCCATCCCTCCCGCTGAGACACACTCGCTCCCTCTCTCCCGCTGAGACACACTCCCTCCCTCCCTCCCGCTGAGACACACTCCCTCCCTCCCTCCCGCTGAGACACACTCGCCCCCTCCCTCCCGCTGAGACACACTCGCTATCTCCCTCCCGCTGACTCACTCGCTCCCTTCCTCCCGCTGAGGCTCACTCGCCTCCGCCCTCCCGCGGAGACACACTCGCTCCCTCTCTCCCGCTGAGACACACTCGCTCCCTCCCTCCCGCTGAGACACACTCGCACCCTCCATCCCGCTGAGACAGTCGCTCCCTCTCTCCCGCTGAGGCACACTCGCTATCTCCCTCCCGCTGACTCACTCGCTCCCTTCCTCCCGCTGAGGCTCACTCGCTCCCTCCCTCCCGCTGAGACACACTCGCCCCCTCTCTCCCGCTGAGACACACTCGCTCCCTCCCTCCCGCTGAGACACACTCGCACCCTCTCTCCCGCTGAGAGACTCGCCCCCTCTCTCCCGCTGAGACACACTCGCTCCCTCCCGTTGAGACACACTCGCTCCCTCTTTCCCGCTGAGGCACACTCGCTCCCGCCCTCCCGCTGAGACACACTCCCCCCTCTCTCCCGCTGAGACACACTCCCCCCTCTCTCCCGCTGAGACACACTCCCCCCTCTCTCCCGCTGAGACACTCTCGCTCCCTCCCTCCCGCTGAGACACTCTCGCTCCCTCCCTCCCGCTGAGACACTCTCGCTCCCTCCCTCCCACTGAGACACACCCGCTCCCTCCCTCACGATGAGACACACTCGCTCCCTCCCTCCCGCTGAGACACACCCGCTCCCTCTCTCCTGCTGCGACACATCCGCCCCCTCACTCCCGCTGACACACTCGCTCCATACCTCCCGTTGAGACATATTCGCTCCCTCCCTCCCGCTGAGACTCACTCGCTCCCTCCCTCCCGCTGAGACACACTCGCTCCCTCCCTCCCACTGAGACACACTCGCTCCCTCCCTCCCGCTGAGACACACTCGCTCCCTCCCTCCCGCTGAGACACACTCGCTCCCTCCGTCCCGCTGAGACACACTCGCTCCCTCCCTCCCGCTGAGATACACTCGCCCCCTCTCTCCCGCTGAGACACACTCGCTCCCTCCCTCCCGCTGAGACACACTCGCACCCTCTCTCCCGCTGAGACACTTGCCCCCTCTCTCCCGCTGAGACACACTCGCTCCCTCCCACCCGCTGAGACACACTCGCTCCCTCCCTCCCGTTGCGACACACTCGCTCCCTCCCTCCCGCTGAGACACTCGCTCCCTCTCTCCCGCTGAGGCACACTCACTCCCTCCCTCCGAGACACACTCGCTCCCTCCCTCCCGCTGAGACACACTCACCCCCTCCCTCCCGCTGAGGCACACTCGTTCCATCTCTCCCGCTGAGGCACTCACTCCCTCCCTCCCGCTGAGCCACTCGCTCCCTCCCTCCCGCTGCGACACACTCGCTCCTTCTCTCCCGCTGAGACACTCTCGCTCCCTCCCTCCCGCTGAGACACTCTCGCTCCCTCCCTCCCGCTGAAACACACTCGCTCCATCTCTCCCGCTAAGACACACTCGCACCCTCTCTCCCGCTGAGACACTCGCCCCCTCTCTCCCGCTGAGACACACTCGCTCCCTCCCGCTGAGACACACTCGCTCCCTCTTTCCCGCTGAGGCACACTCGCTCCCTCCCTCCCTCCCGCTGAGACACTCTCGCTCCCTCCCGCTGAGACACTCTCGCTCCCTCCCTCCCGCTGAGACACTCTCGCTCCCTCCCTTCCGCTGAGACACACTCGCTCCCTCCCTCCCACTGAGACACACCCGCTCCCTCCCTCCCGATGAGACACACTCGCTCCCTCCCTTCCACTGAGACACACTCGCTCCCTCCCTCCGAGACACACTCGCTCCCTCCCTCCCACTGAGTAACACTCGATCCCGCCCTCCCGCTGAGACACACTCGCCCCCTCTCTCCCGCTGAGACACACTCGCTCCCTCCCTCCCGCTGAGACACACTCGCTCCCTCCCTCCCGCTGAGACACACTCGCCCCCTCTCTCCCGCTGAGACACACTCGCTCCCTCCCTCCCGCTGAGACACACTCGCACCCTCTCTCCCGCTGAGACACTCGCCCCCTCTCTCCCACTGAGACACACTCGCTCCCTCCCGTTGAGACACACTCGCTCCCTCTTTCCCGCTGAGGCACACTCGCTCCCGCCCTCCCGCTGAGACACACTCCCCCCTCTCTCCCGCTGAGACACACTCCCCCCTCTCTCCCGCTGAGAGACACTCGCTCCCTCTCTCCCGCTGAGACCCCCCTCTCCCGCTGACACACTCGCTCCCTCACTCCCGCTGACACACTCGCTCACTCTCGCTGAGACACACTCGCTCCCTCCCTCCCGCCGAGACACACTCGCTCCCTCCCTCCGAGACACACTCGCTTCCTCCCACCCGCTGAGACACACTCGCTCCCTCCCTCCCGCTGAAACACACTCGCTCCCTCCCACCCGCTGAGACCCTCTCGCTCCCTCCCTCCAGCTGAGACACACTCGCTCCCTCCCTCCAGCTGAGACACACTCGCTCCCTCCCTCCCGCTGAGACACACTCACTCCCTCCCTCCCGCTGAGACACACTCACTCCCTCCCTCCCGCTGAGACACACTCACTCCCTCCCTCCCGCTGAGACACACTCACTCCCTCCCTCCCGCTGAGACACTCCCTCCCTCCCTCCCGCTGACACACTCGCTCCCTCCCTCCCGCTGAGACATTCTCGCTCCCTCCCGCTGAGACACACTCGCTCCCTCCCTCCCGCTGAGACACACTCGCTCCCTCCCTCCCGCTGAGACACACTCGCTCCCTCCCTCCCACTGAGACACACTCGCTCCCTCCCGCTGAGACACACTCGCTCCCTCTTTCCCGCTGAGGCACACTCGCTCCCTCCCTCCCGCTGAGACACTCTCGCTCCCTCCCTCCCGCTGAGACACTCTCGCTCCCTCCCATCCGCTGAGACACACTCGCTCCCTCCCTCCCACTGAGACACACCCGCTCCCTCCCTCACGATGAGACACACTCGCTCCCTCCCACCCGCTGAGACACACCCGCTCCCTCTCTCCTGCTGCGACACACCCGCCCCCTCACTCCCGCTGACACACTCGCTCCCTCCCTCCCGCTGAGACACACTCGCTCCCTCTCTCCCGCTGAGACACACTCGATCCCTCCCTCCCGCTGAGACACACTCGCTCCCTCCCTCCCGCTGAGAAACACTCACTCCCTCCCTCCCGCTGAGACACTCGCTCCCTCCCTCCCGCTGAGACACACTCGCTCCCTCTCTCCTGCTGCGACACACTCGCCCCCTCTCTCCCGCTGAGACACTCTCTCTCCCTCCCGCTGAGACACACACGCACCCTCTCTCCCGCTGCAACACACTTGCTCCCTGCCTCCCGCTGAAACACACTCGCTCCATCCCTCCCGCTGAGACACACTCGCTCCCTCTCTCCCGCTGAGATACACTCCCTCCCTCCCTCCCGCTGAGACACTCGCTACCTCTCTCCCGCTGAGACACTCGCTCCCTCTCTCCCGCTGAGGCACACTCGCTCCCTCCCTCCCGCTGAGACACTCGCTCCCTCTCTCCAGCTGAGGCACACTCGCTCCCTCCCTCCCGCTGAGACACTCGCCCCTCTCTCCCGCTGAGGCACACTCGCACCCTCCCTCCCGCTGAGACACTCTCGCTCCCTATTTCCGCTGAGACACACTCGACCCCCTCTCTCCCGCTGAGACACTCTCGCTCCCTCCCTCCCGCTGAGACACACTCGCTCCCTCCCTCCCGCTGAGACACTCGCTCCCTCTCTCCCGCTGAGGCACACTCGCACCCTCCCTCCCGCTGAGACACACTCGCTCCCTCCCTCCGAGACACTCTCGCTCCCTCCCTCCCGCTGAGACACACTCGCTCCCTCCCTCCCGCTGAGACACACTCGCTCGCTCTCTCCCGCTGAGACACTCTCGCTCCCTCTCTCCCGCTGAGACACTCTCGCTCCCTCTCTCCCGCTGAGACACACTCGCCCCCTCCCTCCTGCTGAGACACACTCCCTCCCTCCCTCCCGCTGAGACACACTCCCTCCCTCCCTCCCGCTGAGACACACTCTCTCCCTCCCTCCCGCTGAGACACACTCGCCCCCTCCCTCCCGCTGAGACACACTCGCCCCCCCTCTCTCCCGCTGAGACACACTCGCTCCCTCTCCCGCTGCGACACACTCGCGCCCTCTCCCGCTGCGACACACTCGCTCCCTCTCCCGCTGAGACACACTCACTCCCTCTCTCCCGCTGAGACACACTCGCTCCCTCTCTCCCGCTGAGACACACTCGCTCCCTCTCTCCCGCTGAGACACACTCGCTCCCTCCCTCCCGCTGAGACACACTCGCCCCCTCTCTCCCGCTAAGACACACTCGCCCCCCTCTCTCCCGCTGAGACACACTCGCCCCCCTGCCTCCCGCTGTGACACACTCGCCCCCCTGCCTCCCGCTGAGACATACTCGCTCCCTCCCTCCCGATGAGACACTCTCTCTCCCTCCCGCTGAGACACTCTCTCTCCCTCTCTGACACACTCGCTCCCTCTCCCGCTGAGACACACACGCACCCTCTCTCCCGCTGCGACACACTTGCTCCCTGCCTCCCGCTGAAACACACTCTCTCCATCCCTGCCGCTGAGACACACTCGCTCCCTCTCTCCCGCTGAGACACACTCGCTCCCTCCCTCCCGCTGAGACACTCGCTTCCTCTCTCCCGCTGAGGCACACTCGCTCCCTCCCTCCCGCTGAGACACTCGCCCCTCTCTCCCGCTGAGGCACACTCGCTCCCTCCCTCCCGCTGACAAACACTCGCTCCCTCCGTCCCGCTGAGACACACTCACCCCCTCCCTCCCGCTGAGGCACACTCGTTCCCTCTCTCCCGCTGAGGCACACTCGCTCCCTCCCTCCCGCTGAGACACTCTCGCTCCTTCTCTCCCGCTGAGACACACTCGCTCCCTCCCTCCCGCTGAGACACTCTCGCTCCCTCCATCCCGCTGAGACACATTCGCTCCCTCCCTCCCGCTGAGACACACTCGCTCCATCCCTCCCGCTGAGACACACTCGCTCCCTCTCTCCCGCTGAGACACACTCCCTCCCTCCCTCCCGCTGAGACACACTCCCTCCCTCCCTCCCGCTGAGACACACTCGCCCCCTCCCTCCCGCTGAGACACACTCGCTATCTCCCTCCCGCTGACTCACTCGCTCCCTTCCTCCCGCTGAGGCTCACTCGCCTCCGCCCTCCCGCGGAGACACACTCGCTCCCTCTCTCCCGCTGAGACACACTCGCTCCCTCCCTCCCGCTGAGACACACTCGCACCCTCCATCCCGCTGAGACAGTCGCTCCCTCTCTCCCGCTGAGGCACACTCGCTATCTCCCTCCCGCTGACTCACTCGCTCCCTTCCTCCCGCTGAGGCTCACTCGCTCCCTCCCTCCCGCTGAGACACACTCGCCCCCTCTCTCCCGCTGAGACACACTCGCTCCCTCCCTCCCGCTGAGACACACTCGCACCCTCTCTCCCGCTGAGAGACTCGCCCCCTCTCTCCCGCTGAGACACACTCGCTCCCTCCCGTTGAGACACACTCGCTCCCTCTTTCCCGCTGAGGCACACTCGCTCCCGCCCTCCCGCTGAGACACACTCCCCCCTCTCTCCCGCTGAGACACACTCCCCCCTCTCTCCCGCTGAGACACACTCCCCCCTCTCTCCCGCTGAGACACTCTCGCTCCCTCCCTCCCGCTGAGACACTCTCGCTCCCTCCCTCCCGCTGAGACACTCTCGCTCCCTCCCTCCCACTGAGACACACCCGCTCCCTCCCTCACGATGAGACACACTCGCTCCCTCCCTCCCGCTGAGACACACCCGCTCCCTCTCTCCTGCTGCGACACATCCGCCCCCTCACTCCCGCTGACACACTCGCTCCATACCTCCCGTTGAGACATATTCGCTCCCTCCCTCCCGCTGAGACTCACTCGCTCCCTCCCTCCCGCTGAGACACACTCGCTCCCTCCCTCCCACTGAGACACACTCGCTCCCTCCCTCCCGCTGAGACACACTCGCTCCCTCCCTCCCGCTGAGACACACTCGCTCCCTCCGTCCCGCTGAGACACACTCGCTCCCTCCCTCCCGCTGAGATACACTCGCCCCCTCTCTCCCGCTGAGACACACTCGCTCCCTCCCTCCCGCTGAGACACACTCGCACCCTCTCTCCCGCTGAGACACTTGCCCCCTCTCTCCCGCTGAGACACACTCGCTCCCTCCCACCCGCTGAGACACACTCGCTCCCTCCCTCCCGTTGCGACACACTCGCTCCCTCCCTCCCGCTGAGACACTCGCTCCCTCTCTCCCGCTGAGGCACACTCACTCCCTCCCTCCGAGACACACTCGCTCCCTCCCTCCCGCTGAGACACACTCACCCCCTCCCTCCCGCTGAGGCACACTCGTTCCATCTCTCCCGCTGAGGCACTCACTCCCTCCCTCCCGCTGAGCCACTCGCTCCCTCCCTCCCGCTGCGACACACTCGCTCCTTCTCTCCCGCTGAGACACTCTCGCTCCCTCCCTCCCGCTGAGACACTCTCGCTCCCTCCCTCCCGCTGAAACACACTCGCTCCATCTCTCCCGCTAAGACACACTCGCACCCTCTCTCCCGCTGAGACACTCGCCCCCTCTCTCCCGCTGAGACACACTCGCTCCCTCCCGCTGAGACACACTCGCTCCCTCTTTCCCGCTGAGGCACACTCGCTCCCTCCCTCCCTCCCGCTGAGACACTCTCGCTCCCTCCCGCTGAGACACTCTCGCTCCCTCCCTCCCGCTGAGACACTCTCGCTCCCTCCCTTCCGCTGAGACACACTCGCTCCCTCCCTCCCACTGAGACACACCCGCTCCCTCCCTCCCGATGAGACACACTCGCTCCCTCCCTTCCACTGAGACACACTCGCTCCCTCCCTCCGAGACACACTCGCTCCCTCCCTCCCACTGAGTAACACTCGATCCCGCCCTCCCGCTGAGACACACTCGCCCCCTCTCTCCCGCTGAGACACACTCGCTCCCTCCCTCCCGCTGAGACACACTCGCTCCCTCCCTCCCGCTGAGACACACTCGCCCCCTCTCTCCCGCTGAGACACACTCGCTCCCTCCCTCCCGCTGAGACACACTCGCACCCTCTCTCCCGCTGAGACACTCGCCCCCTCTCTCCCACTGAGACACACTCGCTCCCTCCCGTTGAGACACACTCGCTCCCTCTTTCCCGCTGAGGCACACTCGCTCCCGCACTCCCGATGAGACACACTCCCCCCTCTCTCCCGCTGAGACACACTCCCCCCTCTCTCCCGCTGAGAGACACTCGCTCCCTCTCTCCCGCTGAGACCCCCCTCTCCCGCTGACACACTCGCTCCCTCACTCCCGCTGACACACTCGCTCACTCTCGCTGAGACACACTCGCTCCCTCCCTCCCGCCGAGACACACTCGCTCCCTCCCTCCGAGACACACTCGCTTCCTCCCACCCGCTGAGACACACTCGCTCCCTCCCTCCCGCTGAAACACACTCGCTCCCTCCCACCCGCTGAGACCCTCTCGCTCCCTCCCTCCAGCTGAGACACACTCGCTCCCTCCCTCCAGCTGAGACACACTCGCTCCCTCCCTCCCGCTGAGACACACTCACTCCCTCCCTCCCGCTGAGACACACTCACTCCCTCCCTCCCGCTGAGACACACTCACTCCCTCCCTCCCGCTGAGACACACTCACTCCCTCCCTCCCGCTGAGACACTCCCTCCCTCCCTCCCGCTGACACACTCGCTCCCTCCCTCCCGCTGAGACATTCTCGCTCCCTCCCGCTGAGACACACTCGCTCCCTCCCTCCCGCTGAGACACACTCGCTCCCTCCCTCCCGCTGAGACACACTCGCTCCCTCCCTCCCACTGAGACACACTCGCTCCCTCCCGCTGAGACACACTCGCTCCCTCTTTCCCGCTGAGGCACACTCGCTCCCTCCCTCCCGCTGAGACACTCTCGCTCCCTCCCTCCCGCTGAGACACTCTCGCTCCCTCCCATCCGCTGAGACACACTCGCTCCCTCCCTCCCACTGAGACACACCCGCTCCCTCCCTCACGATGAGACACACTCGCTCCCTCCCACCCGCTGAGACACACCCGCTCCCTCTCTCCTGCTGCGACACACCCGCCCCCTCACTCCCGCTGACACACTCGCTCCCTCCCTCCCGCTGAGACACACTCGCTCCCTCCCTCCCGCTGAGACACACTCGCTCCCTCCCTCCCACTGAGACACACTCGCTCCCTCCCTGCCGCTGAGACACACTCGCTCCCTCCCTCCCGCTGAGACACACTCGCTCCCTCCCTCCCGCTGAGACACACTCGCCCCCTCTCTCCCGCTGAGACACATTCGCTCCCTCCCTCCCGCTGAGACACACTCGCACCCTCTCTCCCGCTGAGACACTTGCCCCCTCTCTCCCGCTGAGACACACTCGCTCCCTCACGCTGAGACACACTCGCTCCCTCTTTCCCGCTGAGGCACTCGCAACCTCCCTCCCTCCCGCTGAGACACTCTCGCTCGCTCCCTCCCGCTGAGACACTCTCGCTCCCTCCCTCCCGCTGAGACACTCTCGCTCCCTCCCTTCCGCTGATACACACTCGCTCCCTCCCTCCCACTGAGACACACCCGCTCCCTCCCTCCCGATGAGACACACTCGCTCCCTCCCTCCCGCTGAGACACACTCGCTCCCTCTCTCCTGCTGCGACACACTCGCCCCCTCTCTCCCACTGAGACACACTCGCCCACTCTCTCCCGCTGACACACTCGCTCCCTCCCGCTGAGACATACTCGCTCCCTCCCTCCCGTTGAGACACACTCACTGCCTCCCTCCCGCTGAGACACACTCGCTCGCTCACTCACGCTGAGACACACTCGCTCCCTCCCTCCTGCTGAGACACTCTCGCTCCCTCCCTCCGAGACACACTCGCTCCCTCCCTCCCGCTGCGACACACTCGCTCCCTCCATTCCGCCGCGACACACTCGCTCCCTCCCTCCCGCTGAGACACTCGCTCCCTCTCTCCCGCTGAGGCACACTCGCTCCCTCCCTCCGAGACAAACTCGCTCCCTCCCTCCCGCTGAGACACACTCACCCCCTCCCTCCCGCTAAGGCACACTCGTTCTATCTCTCCCGCTGAGGCACACTCACTCCCTCCCTCCCGCTGAGCCACTCGCTCCCTCCCTCCCGCTGCGACACACTCGCTCCTTCTCTACCGCTGAGACACTCTCGCTCCCTCCCTCCCGCTGAGACACTCTCGCTCCCTCCCTCCCGCTGAAACACACTCGCTCCATCTCTCCCGCTGAGACACACTCGCCCCCCCTCTCTCCCGCTGAGACACACTCCCTCCCTCCCGCTGAGGCTCACTCGCCCCCGCCCTCCCGCTGAGACACACTCGCTCCCTCTCTCCCGCTGAGACACACTCGATCCCTCTCTCCCGCTGAGACACACTCGCTCCCTCCCTCCCGCTGAGAAACACTCACTCCCTCCCTCCCGCTGAGACACTCGCTCCCTCCCTCCCACTGAGACACACCCGCTCCCTCCCTCCCGCTGAGACACACTCGCTCCCTCTCTCCTGCTGCGACACACTCGCCCCCTCTCTCCCGCTGTGACACACTCGCTCCCTCCCTCCCGCTGAGACACTCTCTCTCCCTCCCGCTGAGACACTCTCTCTCCCTCTCTGACACACTCGCTCCCTCTCCCGCTGAGACACACTTGCTCCCTGCCTCCCGCTGAAACACACTCGCTCCCTCCCTCCCGCTGAGACCCACTCGCTCCCTCTCTCCCGCTGAGATACACTCCCTCCCTCCCACCCGCTGAGACACTCGCTCCCTCTCACCCGCTGAGGCACACTCGCTCCCTCCCTCCCGCTGAGACACTCGCCCCTCTCTCCCGCTGACAAACACTCGCTCCCTCCCTCCCGCTGACAAACACTCGCTCCCTCCCTCCCGCTGAGACACACTCACCCCCTCCGTCCCGCTGAGACACACTCACCCCCTCCCTCCCGCTGAGGCACACTCACCCCCTCCCTCCCGCTGAGGCACACTCGCTCCCTCACTCCCGCTGAGACACTCTCGCTCCTTCTCTCCCGCTGAGACACTCTCGCTCCCTCCATCCCGCTGAGACACTCTCGCTCCCTCTCTCCCGCTGAGACACATTCGCTCCCTCCCTCCCGCTGAGACACACTCGCTCCATCCCTCCCGCTGAGACACACTCGCTCCCTCTCTCCCGCTGAGACACACTCCCTCCCTCCCTCCCGCTGAGACACACTCGCCCCCTCCCTCCCGCTGAGACACACTCGCTACCTCCCTCCCGCTGACACACTCGCTCCCTTCCTCCCGCTGAGGCTCACTCGCCTCCGCCCTCCCGCGGAGACACACTCGCTCCCTCTCTCCCGCTGAGACACACTCGCTCGCTCTCTCCCGCTGAGACACTCTTGCTCCCTCTCTCCCGCTGAGACACACTCGCTCCCTCCCTCCCGCTGAGACACACTCCCTCCCTCCCTCCCGCTGAGACACACTCGCTCCTTCTCTCCCGCTGAGACACACTCGCTCGCTCTCTCCCGCTGAGACACACTCGCTCGCTCTCTCCCGCTGAGACACTCTTGCTCCCTCTCTCCCGCTGAGACACACTCGCTCCCTCCCTCCCGCTGAGACACACTCCCTCCCTCCCTCCCGCTGAGACACACTCCCTCCCTCCCGCTGAGACACACTCTCTCCCTCCCTCCCGCTGAGACACACTCGCCCCCCCTCTCTCCCGCTGAGACACACTCGCTCCCTCTCCCGCAGCGACACACTCGCGCCCTCTCCCGCTGCGACACACTCGCTCCCTCTCCCGCTGAGACACACTCACTCCCTCTCTCCCGCTGAGACACACTCGCTCCCTCTCTCCCGCTGAGACACACTCGCTCCCTCCCTCCCGCTGCGACACACTCGCTCCCTCCCTCCCGCTGAGACACACTCGCTCCCTCCCTCCCGCTGAGACACACTCGCCCCCTCTCTCCAGCTAAGACACACTCGCCCCCCTCTCTCCCGCTGAGACACACTCGCCCCCTGCCTCCCGCTGAGACATACTCGCTCCCTCCCTCCCGATGAGACACACTCGCTCCCTCCCTCCCGCTGAGACACACTCGCTCCCTCTCTCCTGCTGCGACACACTCGCCCCCTCTCTCCCGCTGCGACACACTCGCTCCCTCCCTCCCGCTGAGACACACTCGCTCCTTCTCTCCCGCTGAGACACTCTCGCTCCCTCCCTCCCGCTGAGACACTCTCGCTCCCTCCCTCCCGCTGAGACACACTCGCCCCCTCCCTCCCGCTGAGACACACTCGCCCCCCCTCTCTCCCGCTGAGACACACTCGCTCCCTCTCCCGCTGCGACACACTCGCGCCCTCTCCCGCTGCGACACACTCGCGCCCTCTCCCGCTGCGACACACTCGCTCCCTCTCTCCCGCTGCGACACACTCGACCACTCTCTCCCGCTGCGACACACTCGCTCCCTCCCTCCCGCTGAGACACTCTCTCTCCCTCCCGCTGAGACACTCTCTCTCCCTCTCTGACACACTCGCTCCCTCCCTCCCGCTGAGACACACTCGCTCCCTCTCTCCTGCTGCGACACACTCGCCCCCTCTCTCCCGCTGAGACACACTCGCTCCCTCACTCCCGCTGAGACACACTCGCTCCCTCCCTCCCACTGAGACACACTCGCTCCCTCCCGCTGAGACACACTCGCTCCCTCTTTCCCGCTGAGGCACACTCGCTCCCTCCCTCCCGCTGAGACACTCTCGCTCCCTCCCTCCCGCTGAGACACTCTCGCTCCCTCCCATCCGCTGAGACACACTCGCTCCCTCCCTCCCACTGAGACACACCCGCTCCCTCCCTCACGATGAGACACACTCGCTCCCTCCCTCCCGCTGAGACACACCCGCTCCCTCTCTCCTGCTGCGACACACCCGCCCCCTCACTCCCGCTGACACACTCGCTCCCTCCCTCCCGCTGAGACACACTCGCTCCCTCCCTCCCGCTGAGACACACTCGCTCCCTCCCTCCCACTGAGACACACTCGCTCCCTCCCTGCCGCTGAGACACACTCGCTCCCTCCCTCCCGCTGAGACACACTCGCCCCCTCTCTCCCGCTGAGACACACTCGCTCCCTCCCTCCCGCTGAGACACACTCGCTCCCTCACGCTGAGACACACTCGCTCCCTCTTTTCCGCTGAGGCACTCGCAACCACCCTCCCTCCGAGACACTCTCGCTCCCTCCCGCTGAGACACTCTCGCTCCCTCCCTCCCGCTGAGACACTCTCGCTCCCTCCCTCCCGCTGAGGCACACTCGCTCCCTCCCTCCCGCTGCGACACACTCGCTCCCTATTTCCGCTGAGACACACTCGACCCGCTCTCTCCCGCTGAGACACTCTCGCTCCCTCCCTCCCGCTGAGACACACTCGCTCCCTCCCTCCCGCTGAGACACTCTCGCTCCCTATTTCCGCTGAGACACACTCGACCCCCTCTCTCCCGCTGAGACACTCTCGCTCCCTCCCTCCCGCTGAGACACACTCGCTCCCTCCCTCCCGCTGAGACACTCGCTCCCTCTCTCCCGCTGAGGCACACCCGCACCCTCCCTCCCGCTGAGACACACTCGCTCCCTCCCTCCGAGACACTCTCGCTCCCTCCCTCCCGCTGAGACACACTCGCTCCCTCCCTCCCGCTGAGACACACTCGCTCCTTCTCTCCCGCTGAGACACTCTCGCTCCCTCCCTCCCGCTGAGACACTCTCGCTCCCTCCCTTCCGCTGAGACACACTCCCTCCCTCCCTCCCGCTGAGGCTCACTCGCCCCCGCCCTCCCGCTGAGACACACTCGCTCCCTCTCTCCCGCTGAGACACACTCGATCCCTCCCTCCCGCTGAGACACACTCGCTCCCTCCCTCCCGCTGAGAAACACTCACTCCCTCCCTCCCGCTGAGACACTCGCTCCCTCCCTCCCGCTGAGACACACTCGCTCCCTCTCTCCTGCTGCGACACACTCGCCCCCTCTCTCCCGCTGAGACACTCTCTCTCCCTCCCGCTGAGACACACACGCACCCTCTCTCCCGCTGCGACACACTTGCTCCCTGCCTCCCGCTGAAACACACTCGCTCCATCCCTCCCGCTGAGACACACTCGCTCCCTCTCTCCCGCTGAGATACACTCCCTCCCTCCCTCCCGCTGAGACACTCGCTACCTCTCTCCCGCTGAGACACTCGCCCCTCTCTCCCGCTGAGACACTCGCTACCTCTCTCCCGCTGAGACACTCTCGCTCCCTCCCTCCCGCTGAGACACACTCGCTCCCTCCCTCCCGCTGAGACACTCGCTCCCTCTCTCCCGCTGAGGCACACTCGCACCCTCCCTCCCGCTGAGACACACTCGCTCCCTCCCTCCGAGACACTCTCGCTCCCTCCCTCCCGCTGAGACACACTCGCTCCCTCCCTCCCGCTGAGGCACACTCGCTCGCTCTCTCCCGCTGAGACACTCTCGCTCCCTCTCTCCCGCTGAGACACTCTCGCTCCCTCTCTCCCGCTGAGACACACTCGCCCCCTCCCTCCTGCTGAGACACACTCCCTCCCTCCCTCCCGCTGAGACACACTCCCTCCCTCCCTCCCGCTGAGACACACTCTCTCCCTCCCTCCCGCTGAGACACACTCGCCCCCTCCCTCCCGCTGAGACACACTCGCCCCCCCTCTCTCCCGCTGAGACACACTCGCTCCCTCTCCCGCTGCGACACACTCGCGCCCTCTCCCGCTGCGACACACTCGCTCCCTCTCCCGCTGAGACACACTCACTCCCTCTCTCCCGCTGAGACACACTCGCTCCCTCTCTCCCGCTGAGACACACTCGCTCCCTCTCTCCCGCTGAGACACACTCGCTCCCTCCCTCCCGCTGAGACACACTCGCCCCCTCTCTCCCGCTAAGACACACTCGCCCCCCTCTCTCCCGCTGAGACACACTCGCCCCCCTGCCTCCCGCTGTGACACACTCGCCCCCCTGCCTCCCGCTGAGACATACTCGCTCCCTCCCTCCCGATGAGACACACTCGCTCCCTCCCTCCCGCTGAGACACACTCGCTCCCTCTCTCCTGCTGCGACACTCTCGCCCCCTCTCTCCCGCTGCGACACACTCGCTCCCTCCCTACCGCTGAGACACTCTCTCTCCCTCCCGCTGAGACACTCTCTCTCCCTCCCGCTGAGACACTCTCTCTCCCTCCCGCTGAGACACTCTCTCTCCCTCTCTGACACACTCGCTCCCTCTCCCGCTGAGACACACACGCACCCTCTCTCCCGCTGCGACACACTTGCTCCCTGCCTCCCGCTGAAACACACTCTCTCCATCCCTGCCGCTGAGACACACTCGCTCCCTCTCTCCCGCTGAGACACACTCGCTCCCTCCCTCCCGCTGAGACACTCGCTTCCTCTCTCCCGCTGAGGCACACTCGCTCCCTCCCTCCAGCTGAGACACACTCGCTCCCTCTGTCCCGCTGAGACACTTGCCCCCTCTCTCCCGCTGAGACACACTCGCTCCCTCACGCTGAGACACACTCGCTCCCTCTTTTCCGCTGAGGCACTCGCAACCTCCCTCCCTCCCGCTGAGACACTCTCGCTCCCTCCCGCTGAGACACTCTCGCTCCCTCCCTCCCGCTGAGACACTCTCGCTCCCTCCCTCCCGCTGAGGCACACTCGCTCCCTCCCTCCCGCTGTGACACACTCGCTCCCTATTTCCGCTGAGACACACTCGACCCGCTCTCTCCCGCTGAGACACTCTCGCTCCCTCCCTCCCGCTGAGACACACTCGCTCCCTCCCTCCCGCTGAGACACTCTCGCTCCCTATTTCCGCTGAGACACACTCGACCCCCTCTCTCCCGCTGAGACACTCTCGCTCCCTCCCTCCCGCTGAGACACACTCGCTCCCTCCCTCCCGCTGAGACACTCGCTCCCTCTCTCCCGCTGAGGCACACCCGCACCCTCCCTCCCGCTGAGACACACTCGCTCCCTCCCTCCGAGACACTCTCGCTCCCTCCCTCCCGCTGAGACACACTCGCTCCCTCCCTCCCGCTGAGACACACTCGCTCCTTCTCTCCCGCTGAGACACTCTCGCTCCCTCCCTCCCGCTGAGACACTCTCGCTCCCTCCCTTCCGCTGAGACACACTCCCTCCCTCCCTCCCGCTGAGGCTCACTCGCCCCCGCCCTCCCGCTGAGACACACTCGCTCCCTCTCTCCCGCTGAGACACACTCGATCCCTCCCTCCCGCTGAGACACACTCGCTCCCTCCCTCCCGCTGAGAAACACTCACTCCCTCCCTCCCGCTGAGACACTCGCTCCCTCCCTCCCGCTGAGACACACTCGCTCCCTCTCTCCTGCTGCGACACACTCGCCCCCTCTCTCCCGCTGAGACACTCTCTCTCCCTCCCGCTGAGACACACACGCACCCTTTCTCCCGCTGCGACACACTTGCTCCCTGCCTCCCGCTGAAACACACTCGCTCCATCCCTCCCGCTGAGACACACTCGCTCCCTCTCTCCCGCTGAGATAAACTCCCTCCCTCCCTCCCGCTGAGACACTCGCTACCTCTCTCCCGCTGAGACACTCGCTCCCTCTCTCCCGCTGAGGCACACTCGCTCCCTCCCTCCCGCTGAGACACTCGCTCCCTCTCTCCCGCTGAGGCACACTCGCTCCCTCCCTCCCGCTGAGACACTCGCCCCTCTCTCCCGCTGAGGCACACTCGCACCCTCCCTCCCGCTGAGACACTCTCGCTCCCTATTTCCGCTGAGACACACTCGACCCCCTCTCTCCCGCTGAGACACTCTCGCTCCCTCCCTCCCGCTGAGACACACTCGCTCCCTCCCTCCCGCTGAGACACTCGCTCCCTCTCTCCCGCTGAGGCACACTCGCACCCTCCCTCCCGCTGAGACACACTCGCTCCCTCCCTCCGAGACACTCTCGCTCCCTCCCTCCCGCTGAGACACACTCGCTCCCTCCCTCCCGCTGAGACACACTCGCTCGCTCTCTCCCGCTGAGACACTCTCGCTCCCTCTCTCCCGCTGAGACACTCTCGCTCCCTCTCTCCCGCTGAGACACACTCGCCCCCTCCCTCCTGCTGAGACACACTCCCTCCCTCCCTCCCGCTGAGACACACTCCCTCCCTCCCTCCCGCTGAGACACACTCTCTCCCTCCCTCCCGCTGAGACACACTCGCCCCCTCCCTCCCGCTGAGACACACTCGCCCCCCCTCTCTCCCGCTGAGACACACTCGCGCCCTCTCCCGCTGCGACACACTCGCTCCCTCTCCCGCTGAGACACACTCGCTCCCTCTCTCCCGCTGAGACACACTCGCTCCCTCTCTCCCGCTGAGACACACTCGCTCCCTCTCTCCCGCTGAGACACACTCGCTCCCTCCCTCCCGCTGAGACACACTCGCCCCCTCTCTCCCGCTAAGACACACTCGCCCCCCTCTCTCCCGCTGAGACACACTCGCCCCCCTGCCTCCCGCTGTGACACACTCGCCCCCCTGCCTCCCGCTGAGACATACTCGCTCCCTCCCTCCCGATGAGACACACTCGCTCCCTCCCTCCCGCTGAGACACACTCGCTCCCTCTCTCCTGCTGCGGCACTCTCGCCCCCTCTCTCCCGCTGCGACACACTCGCTCCCTCCCTCCCGCTGAGACACTCTCTCTCCCTCCCGCTGAGACACTCTCTCTCCCTCTCTGACACACTCGCTCCCTCTCCCGCTGAGACACACACGCACCCTCTCTCCCGCTGCGACACACTTGCTCCCTGCCTCCCGCTGAAACACACTCTCTCCATCCCTGCCGCTGAGACACACTCGCTCCCTCTCTCCCGCTGAGACACACTCGCCCCCCTCCTCCCGCTGAGACACTCGCTTCCTCTCTCCCGCTGAGGCACACTCGCTCCCTCCCTCCCGCTGAGACACTCGCCCCTCTCTCCCGCTGAGGCACACTCGCTCCCTCCCTCCCGCTGACAAACACTCGCTCCCTCCGTCCCGCTGAGACACACTCACCCCCTCCCTCCCGCTGAGGCACACTCGTTCCCTCTCTCCCGCTGAGGCACACTCGCTCCCTCCCTCCCGCTGAGACACTCTCGCTCCTTCTCTCCCGCTGAGACACACTCGCTCCCTCCCTCCCGCTGAGACACTCTCGCTCCCTCCATCCCGCTGAGACACATTCGCTCCCTCCCTCCCGCTGAGACACACTCGCTCCATCCCTCCCGCTGAGACACACTCGCTCCCTCTCTCCCGCTGAGACACACTCCCTCCCTCCCTCCCGCTGAGACACACTCCCTCCCTCCCTCCCGCTGAGACACACTCGCCCCCTCCCTCCCGCTGAGACACACTCGCTATCTCCCTCCCGCTGACTCACTCGCTCCCTTCCTCCCGCTGAGGCTCACTCGCCTCCGCCCTCCCGCGGAGACACACTCGCTCCCTCTCTCCCGCTGAGACACACTCGCTCCCTCCCTCCCGCTGAGACACACTCGCACCCTCCATCCCGCTGAGACAGTCGCTCCCTCTCTCCCGCTGAGGCACACTCGCTATCTCCCTCCCGCTGACTCACTCGCTCCCTTCCTCCCGCTGAGGCTCACTCGCCTCCGCCCTCCCGCGGAGACACACTCGCTCCCTCTCTCCCGCTGAGACACACTCGCTCCCTCCCTCCCGCTGAGGCACACTCGCTCCCTCCCTCCCGCTGAGGCACACTCGCTCCCTCCCTCCCGCTGCGACACACTCGCCCCCCTCTCTCCCGCTGAGACACTCTCGCTCCCTATTTCCGCTGAGACACACTCGACCCCCTCTCTCCCGCTGAGACACTCTCGCTCCCTCCCTCCCGCTGAGACACACTCGCTCCCTCCCTCTGAGACAAACTCGCTCCCTCCCTCCGAGACAAACTCGCTCCCTCCCTCCGAGACACACTCGCTCCCTCCCTCCCGCTGAGACACACTCGCCCCCCTCTCTCCCGCTGAGACACACTCGCTCCCTCTCCCGCTGAGACACACTCGCTCCCTCACTCCCGCTGAGACACACTCGCTCCCTCACTCCCGCTGAGACACACTCACTCCCTCCCTCCCGCTGAGACACACTCACTCCCTCTCTCCCACTGAGGCACACTCGCTCCCTCCCTCCCGCTGAGGCACACTCGTTCCCTCCCTCCCGCTGAGACACTCGCTCCCTCTCTCCCGCTGAGGCAGACTCGCTCCCTCCCTCCCGCTCAGACACACACGCTCCCTCCCTCCCGCTGAGACACACTCGCTCCCTCCCTCCCGCTGAGACACACTCGCTCCCTCCCTCCCGCTGAGACACACTCGCTCCCTCCCTCCCGCTGAGACACACTCGCTCCCTCCCTCCCGCTGAGACACACTCGCTCCCTCCCTCCCGCTGAGACACTCTCGCTCCCTCTCTCCCGCTGAGACACACTCGCTCCCTCTCTCCCGCTGACACACTCGCTCCCTCCCTCCCGCTGAGACACACTCGATCCCTCCCTCCCGCTGAGACACACTCGATCCCTCCCTCCCGCTGAGACACTCGCTCCCTCTCTCCCGCTGAGGCACACTCGCTCCCTCCCTCCCGCTGAGGCACACTCGCTCCCTCCCTCCCGCTGCGACACACTCGCCCCCCTCTCTCCCGCTGAGACACTCTCGCTCCCTATCTCCCGCTGAGACACACTCGACCCCCTCTCTCCCGCTGAGACACTCTCGCTCCCTCCCTCCCGCTGAGACACTCGCTCCCTCTCTCCCGCTGAGGCACACTCGCACCCTCCCTCCCGCTGAGACACACTCGCTCCCTCCCTCCGAGACACTCTCGCTCCCTCCCTCCCGCTGAGACACACTCGCTCCCTCCCTCCCGCTGAGACACACTCGCTCCCTCCCTCCCGCTGAGACACACTCGCTCCCTCCCTCCCGCTGCGACACACTCGCTCCCTCCCTCCCGCTGAGACACACTCGCTCCCTCCCTCCCGCTGAGACACACTCGCCCCCTCTCTCCCGCTAAGACACACTCGCCCCCCTCTCTCCCGCTGAGACACACTCGCCCCCCTGCCTCCCGCTGAGACATACTCGCTCCCTCCCACCCGCTGAGACACACTCGCTCGCTCACTCCCGCTGAGACACACTCGCTCCCTCCCTCCCGCTGAGACACTCTCGCTCCCTCCCTCCCGCTGAGACACACTCGCTCCCTCCCTCCCGCTGAGACACACTCGCTCCCTCCCTCCCGCTGCGACACTCGCTCCTTCTCTCCCGCTGAGACACACTCGCTCCCTCTCTCCCGCTGAGACACTCTCGCTCCCTCCCTCCCGCTGCGACACACTCGCTCCTTCTCTCCCGCTGAGACACACTCGCTCGCTCTCTGCCGCTCAGACACTCTCGCTCCCTCTCTCCCGCTGAGACACACTCGCTCCCTCCCGCTGAGACACACTCGCTCACTCCCTCCCGCTGAGACACACTCGCTCCCTCTCTCCCGCTGAGACACTCTCGCTCCCTATTTCCGCTGAGACACACTCGACCCCCTCTCTCCCGCTGAGACACTCTCGCTCCCTCCCTCCCGCTGAGACACACTCGCTCACTCCCTCCCGCTGAGACACTCGCTCCCTCTCTCCCGCTGAGGCACACTCGTACCCTCCCTCCCGCTGAGACACACTCGCTCCCTCCCTCCGAGACACTCTCGCTCCCTCCCTCCCGCTGAGACACACTCGCTCCCTCCCTCCCGCTGAGACACACTCGCTCCCTCCCTCCCGCTGAGACACACTCGCTCCTTCTCTCCCGCTGAGACACACTCGCTCGCTCTCTCCCGCTGAGACACTCTCGCTCCCTCCCTCCCGCTGAGACACACTCACTCCCTCCCTCCCGCTGAGACACTCGCTCCCTCCCTCCCGCTGAGACACACTCGCTCCCTCTCTCCTGCTGCGACACACTCGCCCCCTCTCTCCCGCTGAGAAACTCTCTCTCCCTCCCGCTGAGACACACACGCACCCTCTCTCCCGCTGCGACACACTTGCTCCCTGCCTCCCGCTGAAACACACTCGCTCCATCCCTCCCGCTGAGACACACTCGCTCCCTCTCTCCCGCTGAGATACACTCCCTCCCTCCCTCCCGCTGAGACACTCGCTACCTCTCTCCCGCTGAGACACTCGCTCCCTCTCTCCCGCTGAGGCACACTCGCTCCCTCCCTCCCGCTGAGACACTCGCTCCCTCTCTCCCGCTGAGGCACACTCGCTCCCTCCCTCCCGCTGAGACACTCGCCCCTCTCTCCCGCTGAGGCACACTCGCACCCTCCCTCCCGCTGAGACACTCTCGCTCCCTATTTCCGCTGAGACACACTCGACCCCCTCTCTCCCGCTGAGACACTCTCGCTCCCTCCCTCCCGCTGAGACACACTCGCTCCCTCCCTCCCGCTGAGACACTCGCTCCCTCTCTCCCGCTGAGGCACACTCGCACCCTCCCTCCCGCTGAGACACACTCGCTCCCTCCCTCCGAGACACTCTCGCTCCCTCCCTCCCGCTGAGACACACTCGCTCCCTCCCTCCCGCTGAGACACACTCGCTCGCTCTCTCCCGCTGAGACACTCTCGCTCCCTCTCTCCCGCTGAGACACTCTCGCTCCCTCTCTCCCGCTGAGACACACTCGCCCCCTCCCTCCTGCTGAGACACACTCCCTCCCTCCCTCCCGCTGAGACACACTCCCTCCCTCCCATCCCGCTGAGACACACTCTCTCCCTCCCTCCCGCTGAGACACACTCGCCCCCTCCCTCCCGCTGAGACACACTCGCCCCCCCTCTCTCCCGCTGAGACACACTCGCTCCCTCTCCCGCTGCGACACACTCGCGCCCTCTCCCGCTGCGACACACTCGCTCCCTCTCCCCCGGAGACACACTCACTCCCTCTCTCCCGCTGAGACACACTCGCTCCCTCTCTCCCGCTGAGACACACTCGCTCCCTCTCTCCCGCTGAGACACACTCGCTCCCTCCCTCCCGCTGAGACACACTCGCCCCCTCTCTCCCGCTAAGACACACTCGCCCCCCTCTCTCCCGCTGAGACACACTCGCCCCCCTGCCTCCCGCTGTGACACACTCGCCCCCCTGCCTCCCGCTGAGACATACTCGCTCCCTCCCTCCCGATGAGACACACTCGCTCCCTCCCTCCCGCTGAGACACACTCGCTCCCTCTCTCCTGCTGCGACACTCTCGCCCCCTCTCTCCCGCTGCGACACACTCGCTCCCTCCCTACCGCTGAGACACTCTCTCTCCCTCCCGCTGAGACACTCTCTCTCCCTCCCGCTGAGACACTCTCTCTCCCTCCCGCTGAGACACTCTCTCTCCCTCTCTGACACACTCGCTCCCTCTCCCGCTGAGACACACACGCACCCTCTCTCCCGCTGCGACACACTTGCTCCCTGCCTCCCGCTGAAACACACTCTCTCCATCCCTGCCGCTGAGACACACTCGCTCCCTCTCTCCCGCTGAGACACACTCGCTCCCTCCCTCCCGCTGAGACACTCGCTTCCTCTCTCCCGCTGAGGCACACTCGCTCCCTCCCTCCCGCTGAGACACTCGCCCCTCTCTCCCGCTGAGGCACACTCGCTCCCTCCCTCCCGCTGAGGCACACTCGTTCCCTCTCTCCCGCTGAGGCACACTCGCTCCCTCCCTCCCGCTGAGACACACTCGCTCCCTCTCTCCCGCTGAGACACACTCGATCCCTCCCTCCCGCTGAGACACACTCGCTCCCTCCCTCCCGCTGAGAAACACTCACTCCCTCCCTCCCGCTGAGACACTCGCTCCCTCCCTCCCGCTGAGACACACTCGCTCCCTCTCTCCTGCTGCGACACACTCGCCCCCTCTCTCCCGCTGAGACACTCTCTCTCCCTCCCGCTGAGACACACACGCACCCTTTCTCCCGCTGCGACACACTTGCTCCCTGCCTCCCGCTGAAACACACTCGCTCCATCCCTCCCGCTGAGACACACTCGCTCCCTCTCTCCCGCTGAGATAAACTCCCTCCCTCCCTCCCGCTGAGACACTCGCTACCTCTCTCCCGCTGAGACACTCGCTCCCTCTCTCCCGCTGAGGCACACTCGCTCCCTCCCTCCCGCTGAGACACTCGCTCCCTCTCTCCCGCTGAGGCACACTCGCTCCCTCCCTCCCGCTGAGACACTCGCCCCTCTCTCCCGCTGAGGCACACTCGCACCCTCCCTCCCGCTGAGACACTCTCGCTCCCTATTTCCGCTGAGACACACTCGACCCCCTCTCTCCCGCTGAGACACTCTCGCTCCCTCCCTCCCGCTGAGACACACTCGCTCCCTCCCTCCCGCTGAGACACTCGCTCCCTCTCTCCCGCTGAGGCACACTCGCACCCTCCCTCCCGCTGAGACACACTCGCTCCCTCCCTCCGAGACACTCTCGCTCCCTCCCTCCCGCTGAGACACACTCGCTCCCTCCCTCCCGCTGAGACACACTCGCTCGCTCTCTCCCGCTGAGACACTCTCGCTCCCTCTCTCCCGCTGAGACACTCTCGCTCCCTCTCTCCCGCTGAGACACACTCGGCCCCTCCCTCCTGCTGAGACACACTCCCTCCCTCCCTCCCGCTGAGACACACTCCCTCCCTCCCTCCCGCTGAGACACACTCTCTCCCTCCCTCCCGCTGAGACACACTCGCCCCCTCCCTCCCGCTGAGACACACTCGCCCCCCCTCTCTCCCGCTGAGACACACTCGCGCCCTCTCCCGCTGCGACACACTCGCTCCCTCTCCCGCTGAGACACACTCGCTCCCTCTCTCCCGCTGAGACACACTCGCTCCCTCTCTCCCGCTGAGACACACTCGCTCCCTCTCTCCCGCTGAGACACACTCGCTCCCTCCCTCCCGCTGAGACACACTCGCCCCCTCTCTCCCGCTAAGACACACTCGCCCCCCTCTCTCCCGCTGAGACACACTCGCCCCCCTGCCTCCCGCTGTGACACACTCGCCCCCCTGCCTCCCGCTGAGACATACTCGCTCCCTCCCTCCCGATGAGACACACTCGCTCCCTCCCTCCCGCTGAGACACACTCGCTCCCTCTCTCCTGCTGCGACACTCTCGCCCCCTCTCTCCCGCTGCGACACACTCGCTCCCTCCCTCCCGCTGAGACACTCTCTCTCCCTCCCGCTGAGACACTCTCTCTCCCTCTCTGACACACTCGCTCCCTCTCCCGCTGAGACACACACGCACCCTCTCTCCCGCTGCGACACACTTGCTCCCTGCCTCCCGCTGAAACACACTCTCTCCATCCCTGCCGCTGAGACACACTCGCTCCCTCTCTCCCGCTGAGACACACTCGCTCCCTCCCTCCCGCTGAGACACTCGCTTCCTCTCTCCCGCTGAGGCACACTCGCTCCCTCCCTCCCGCTGAGACACTCGCCCCTCTCTCCCGCTGAGGCACACTCGCTCCCTCCCTCCCGCTGACAAACACTCGCTCCCTCCGTCCCGCTGAGACACACTCACCCCCTCCCTCCCGCTGAGGCACACTCGTTCCCTCTCTCCCGCTGAGGCACACTCGCTCCCTCCCTCCCGCTGAGACACTCTCGCTCCTTCTCTCCCGCTGAGACACACTCGCTCCCTCCCTCCCGCTGAGACACTCTCGCTCCCTCCATCCCGCTGAGACACATTCGCTCCCTCCCTCCCGCTGAGACACACTCGCTCCATCCCTCCCGCTGAGACACACTCGCTCCCTCTCTCCCGCTGAGACACACTCCCTCCCTCCCTCCCGCTGAGACACACTCCCTCCCTCCCTCCCGCTGAGACACACTCGCCCCCTCCCTCCCGCTGAGACACACTCGCTATCTCCCTCCCGCTGACTCACTCGCTCCCTTCCTCCCGCTGAGGCTCACTCGCCTCCGCCCTCCCGCGGAGACACACTCGCTCCCTCTCTCCCGCTGAGACACACTCGCTCCCTCCCTCCCGCTGAGACACACTCGCACCCTCCATCCCGCTGAGACAGTCGCTCCCTCTCTCCCGCTGAGGCACACTCGCTATCTCCCTCCCGCTGACTCACTCGCTCCCTTCCTCCCGCTGAGGCTCACTCGCCTCCGCCCTCCCGCGGAGACACACTCGCTCCCTCTCTCCCGCTGAGACACACTCGCTCCCTCCCTCCCGCTGAGGCACACTCGCTCCCTCCCTCCCGCTGAGGCACACTCGCTCCCTCCCTCCCGCTGCGACACACTCGCCCCCCTCTCTCCCGCTGAGACACTCTCGCTCCCTATTTCCGCTGAGACACACTCGACCCCCTCTCTCCCGCTGAGACACTCTCGCTCCCTCCCTCCCGCTGAGACACACTCGCTCCCTCCCTCTGAGACAAACTCGCTCCCTCCCTCCGAGACAAACTCGCTCCCTCCCTCCGAGACACACTCGCTCCCTCCCTCCCGCTGAGACACACTCGCCCCCCTCTCTCCCGCTGAGACACACTCGCTCCCTCTCCCGCTGAGACACACTCGCTCCCTCACTCCCGCTGAGACACACTCGCTCCCTCACTCCCGCTGAGACACACTCACTCCCTCCCTCCCGCTGAGACACACTCACTCCCTCTCTCCCACTGAGGCACACTCGCTCCCTCCCTCCCGCTGAGGCACACTCGTTCCCTCCCTCCCGCTGAGACACTCGCTCCCTCTCTCCCGCTGAGGCACACTCGCTCCCTCCCTCCCGCTCAGACACACACGCTCCCTCCCTCCCGCTGAGACACACTCGCTCCCTCCCTCCCGCTGAGACACACTCGCTCCCTCCCTCCCGCTGAGACACACTCGCTCCCTCCCTCCCGCTGAGACACACTCGCTCCCTCCCTCCCGCTGAGACACACTCGCTCCCTCCCTCCCGCTGAGACACTCTCGCTCCCTCTCTCCCGCTGAGACACACTCGCTCCCTCTCTCCCGCTGAGACACACTCGCTCCCTCCCTCCCGCTGAGACACACTCGATCCCTCCCTCCCGCTGAGACACACTCGATCCCTCCCTCCCGCTGAGACACTCGCTCCCTCTCTCCCGCTGAGGCACACTCGCTCCCTCCCTCCCGCTGAGGCACACTCGCTCCCTCCCTCCCGCTGCGACACACTCGCCCCCCTCTCTCCCGCTGAGACACTCTCGCTCCCTATCTCCCGCTGAGACACACTCGACCCCCTCTCTCCCGCTGAGACACTCTCGCTCCCTCCCTCCCGCTGAGACACTCGCTCCCTCTCTCCCGCTGAGGCACACTCGCACCCTCCCTCCCGCTGAGACACACTCGCTCCCTCCCTCCGAGACACTCTCGCTCCCTCCCTCCCGCTGAGACACACTCGCTCCCTCCCTCCCGCTGAGACACACTCGCTCCCTCCCTCCCGCTGAGACACACTCGCTCCCTCCCTCCCGCTGCGACACACTCGCTCCCTCCCTCCCGCTGAGACACACTCGCTCCCTCCCTCCCGCTGAGACACACTCGCCCCCTCTCTCCCGCTAAGACACACTCGCCCCCCTCTCTCCCGCTGAGACACACTCGCCCCCCTGCCTCCCGCTGAGACATACTCGCTCCCTCCCACCCGCTGAGACACACTCGCTCGCTCACTCCCGCTGAGACACACTCGCTCCCTCCCTCCCGCTGAGACACTCTCGCTCCCTCCCTCCCGCTGAGACACACTCGCTCCCTCCCTCCCGCTGAGACACACTCGCTCCCTCCCTCCCGCTGCGACACTCGCTCCTTCTCTCCCGCTGAGACACACTCGCTCCCTCTCTCCCGCTGAGACACTCTCGCTCCCTCCCTCCCGCTGCGACACACTCGCTCCTTCTCTCCCGCTGAGACACACTCGCTCGCTCTCTGCCGCTCAGACACTCTCGCTCCCTCTCTCCCGCTGAGACACACTCGCTCCCTCCCGCTGAGACACACTCGCTCACTCCCTCCCGCTGAGACACACTCGCTCCCTCTCTCCCGCTGAGACACTCTCGCTCCCTATTTCCGCTGAGACACACTCGACCCCCTCTCTCCCGCTGAGACACTCTCGCTCCCTCCCTCCCGCTGAGACACACTCGCTCACTCCCTCCCGCTGAGACACTCGCTCCCTCTCTCCCGCTGAGGCACACTCGTACCCTCCCTCCCGCTGAGACACACTCGCTCCCTCCCTCCGAGACACTCTCGCTCCCTCCCTCCCGCTGAGACACACTCGCTCCCTCCCTCCCGCTGAGACACACTCGCTCCCTCCCTCCCGCTGAGACACACTCGCTCCTTCTCTCCCGCTGAGACACACTCGCTCGCTCTCTCCCGCTGAGACACTCTCGCTCCCTCCCTCCCGCTGAGACACACTCACTCCCTCCCTCCCGCTGAGACACTCGCTCCCTCCCTCCCGCTGAGACACACTCGCTCCCTCTCTCCTGCTGCGACACACTCGCCCCCTCTCTCCCGCTGAGAAACTCTCTCTCCCTCCCGCTGAGACACACACGCACCCTCTCTCCCGCTGCGACACACTTGCTCCCTGCCTCCCGCTGAAACACACTCGCTCCATCCCTCCCGCTGAGACACACTCGCTCCCTCTCTCCCGCTGAGATACACTCCCTCCCTCCCTCCCGCTGAGACACTCGCTACCTCTCTCCCGCTGAGACACTCGCTCCCTCTCTCCCGCTGAGGCACACTCGCTCCCTCCCTCCCGCTGAGACACTCGCTCCCTCTCTCCCGCTGAGGCACACTCGCTCCCTCCCTCCCGCTGAGACACTCGCCCCTCTCTCCCGCTGAGGCACACTCGCACCCTCCCTCCCGCTGAGACACTCTCGCTCCCTATTTCCGCTGAGACACACTCGACCCCCTCTCTCCCGCTGAGACACTCTCGCTCCCTCCCTCCCGCTGAGACACACTCGCTCCCTCCCTCCCGCTGAGACACTCGCTCCCTCTCTCCCGCTGAGGCACACTCGCACCCTCCCTCCCGCTGAGACACACTCGCTCCCTCCCTCCGAGACACTCTCGCTCCCTCCCTCCCGCTGAGACACACTCGCTCCCTCCCTCCCGCTGAGACACACTCGCTCGCTCTCTCCCGCTGAGACACTCTCGCTCCCTCTCTCCCGCTGAGACACTCTCGCTCCCTCTCTCCCGCTGAGACACACTCGCCCCCTCCCTCCTGCTGAGACACACTCCCTCCCTCCCTCCCGCTGAGACACACTCCCTCCCTCCCATCCCGCTGAGACACACTCTCTCCCTCCCTCCCGCTGAGACACACTCGCCCCCTCCCTCCCGCTGAGACACACTCGCCCCCCCTCTCTCCCGCTGAGACACACTCGCTCCCTCTCCCGCTGCGACACACTCGCGCCCTCTCCCGCTGCGACACACTCGCTCCCTCTCCCGCTGAGACACACTCACTCCCTCTCTCCCGCTGAGACACACTCGCTCCCTCTCTCCCGCTGAGACACACTCGCTCCCTCTCTCCCGCTGAGACACACTCGCTCCCTCCCTCCCGCTGAGACACACTCGCCCCCTCTCTCCCGCTAAGACACACTCGCCCCCCTCTCTCCCGCTGAGACACACTCGCCCCCCTGCCTCCCGCTGTGACACACTCGCCCCCCTGCCTCCCGCTGAGACATACTCGCTCCCTCCCTCCCGATGAGACACACTCGCTCCCTCCCTCCCGCTGAGACACACTCGCTCCCTCTCTCCTGCTGCGACACTCTCGCCCCCTCTCTCCCGCTGCGACACACTCGCTCCCTCCCTACCGCTGAGACACTCTCTCTCCCTCCCGCTGAGACACTCTCTCTCCCTCCCGCTGAGACACTCTCTCTCCCTCCCGCTGAGACACTCTCTCTCCCTCCCGCTGAGACACTCTCTCTCCCTCTCTGACACACTCGCTCCCTCTCCCGCTGAGACACACACGCACCCTCTCTCCCGCTGCGACACACTTGCTCCCTGCCTCCCGCTGAAACACACTCTCTCCATCCCTGCCGCTGAGACACACTCGCTCCCTCTCTCCCGCTGAGACACACTCGCTCCCTCCCTCCCGCTGAGACACTCGCTTCCTCTCTCCCGCTGAGGCACACTCGCTCCCTCCCTCCCGCTGAGACACTCGCCCCTCTCTCCCGCTGAGGCACACTCGCTCCCTCCCTCCCGCTGACAAACACTCGCTCCCTCCGTCCCGCTGAGACACACTCACCCCCTCCCTCCCGCTGAGGCACACTCGTTCCCTCTCTCCCGCTGAGGCACACTCGCTCCCTCCCTCCCGCTGAGACACTCTCGCTCCTTCTCTCCCGCTGAGACACTCTCGCTCCCTCCATCCCGCTGAGACACATTCGCTCCCTCCCTCCCGCTGAGACACACTCGCTCCATCCCTCCCGCTGAGACACACTCGCTCCCTCTCTCCCGCTGAGACACACTCCCTCCCTCCCTCCCGCTGAGACACACTCCCTCCCTCCCTCCCGCTGAGACACACTCGCCCCCTCCCTCCCGCTGAGACACACTCGCTATCTCCCTCCCGCTGACTCACTCGCTCCCTTCCTCCCGCTGAGGCTCACTCGCCTCCGCCCTCCCGCGGAGACACACTCGCTCCCTCTCTCCCGCTGAGACACACTCGCTCCCTCCCTCCCGCTGAGACACACTCGCACCCTCCATCCCGCTGAGACAGTCGCTCCCTCTCTCCCGCTGAGGCACACTCGCTATCTCCCTCCCGCTGACTCACTCGCTCCCTTCCTCCCGCTGAGGCTCACTCGCCTCCGCCCTCCCGCGGAGACACACTCGCTCCCTCTCTCCCGCTGAGACACACTCGCTCCCTCCCTCCCGCTGAGGCACACTCGCTCCCTCCCTCCCGCTGAGGCACACTCGCTCCCTCCCTCCCGCTGCGACACACTCGCCCCCCTCTCTCCCGCTGAGACACTCTCGCTCCCTATTTCCGCTGAGACACACTCGACCCCCTCTCTCCCGCTGAGACACTCTCGCTCCCTCCCTCCCGCTGAGACACACTCGCTCCCTCCCTCTGAGACAAACTCGCTCCCTCCCTCCGAGACAAACTCGCTCCCTCCCTCCGAGACACACTCGCTCCCTCCCTCCCGCTGAGACACACTCGCCCCCCTCTCTCCCGCTGAGACACACTCGCTCCCTCTCCCGCTGAGACACACTCGCTCCCTCACTCCCGCTGAGACACACTCGCTCCCTCACTCCCGCTGAGACACACTCACTCCCTCCCTCCCGCTGAGACACACTCACTCCCTCTCTCCCACTGAGGCACACTCGCTCCCTCCCTCCCGCTGAGGCACACTCGTTCCCTCCCTCCCGCTGAGACACTCGCTCCCTCTCTCCCGCTGAGGCACACTCGCTCCCTCCCTCCCGCTCAGACACACACGCTCCCTCCCTCACGCTGAGACACACTCGCTCCCTCCCTCCCGCTGAGACACACTCGCTCCCTCCCTCCCGCTGAGACACACTCGCTCCCTCCCTCCCGCTGAGACACACTCGCTCCCTCCCTCCCGCTGAGACACTCTCGCTCCCTCTCTCCCGCTGAGACACACTCGCTCCCTCTCTCCCGCTGAGACACACTCGCTCCCTCCCTCCCGCTGAGACACACTCGATCCCTCCCTCCCGCTGAGACACACTCGATCCCTCCCTCCCGCTGAGACACTCGCTCCCTCTCTCCCGCTGAGGCACACTCGCTCCCTCCCTCCCGCTGAGGCACACTCGCTCCCTCCCTCCCGCTGCGACACACTCGCCCCCCTCTCTCCCGCTGAGACACTCTCGCTCCCTATCTCCCGCTGAGACACACTCGACCCCCTCTCTCCCGCTGAGACACTCTCGCTCCCTCCCTCCCGCTGAGACACTCGCTCCCTCTCTCCCGCTGAGGCACACTCGCACCCTCCCTCCCGCTGAGACACACTCGCTCCCTCCCTCCGAGACACTCTCGCTCCCTCCCTCCCGCTGAGACACACTCGCTCCCTCCCTCCCGCTGAGACACACTCGCTCCCTCCCTCCCGCTGAGACACACTCGCTCCTTCTCTCCCGCTGAGACACACTCGCTCGCTCTCTCCCGCTGAGACACTCTCGCTCCCTCCCTCCCGCTGAGACACACTCCCTCCCTCCCTCCCGCTGAGACACACTCTCTCCCTCCCTCCCGCTGAGACACACTCGCCCCCTCCCTCCCGCTGAGACACACTCGCCCCCCTCTCTCCCGCTGAGACACACTCGCTCCCTCTCCCGCTGCGACACACTCGCGCCCTCTCCCGCTGCGACACACTCGCGCCCTCTCCCGCTGCGACACACTCGCTCCCTCTCCCGCTGAGACACACTCACTCCCTCTCCCCCACTGAGACACACTCGCTCCCTCTCTCCCGCTGAGACACACTCGCTCCCTCCCTCCCGCTGCGACACACTCGCTCCCTCCCTCCTGCTGAGACACACTCGCTCGCTCACTCCCGCTGAGACACACTCGCTCCCTCCCTCCCGCTGAGACACACTCGCTCCCTCCCTCCCGCTGCGACACGCTCGCTCCTTCTCTCCCGCTGAGACACACTCGCTCCCTCTCTCCCGCTGAGACACTCTCGCTCCCTCCCGCTGCGACACACTCGCTCCTTCTCTCCCGCTGAGACACACTCGCTCGCTCTCTCCCGCTCAGACACTCTCGCTCCCTCTCTCCCGCTGAGACACACTCGCTCCCTCTCTCCCGCTGAGACACACTCGCTCCCTTCCTCCCGCTGAGACACACTCGCTCCCTCCCTCCCGCTGAGACACACTCGCTCCCTCCCTCCGAGACAAACTCGCTCCCTCCCTCCGAGACAAACTCGCTCCCTCCCTCCGAGACACACTCGCTCCCTCCCTCCGAGACACACTCGCTCCCTCCCTCCGAGACACACTCGCTCCCTCCCTCCGGCTGAGACACACTCGCCCCCCTCTCTCCCGCTGAGACACACTCGCTCCCTCTCCCGCTGAGACACACTCGCTCCCTCACTCCCGCTGAGACACACTCGCTCCCTCACTCCCGCTGAGACACACTCACTCCCTCCCTCCCGCTGAGACACTCGCTCCCTCTCTCCCACTGAGGCACACTCGCTCCCTCCCTCCCGCTGAGGCACACTCGTTCCCTCCCTCCCGCTGAGACACTCGCTCCCTCTCTCCCGCTGAGGCACACTCGCTCCCTCCCTCCCGCTGAGACACACACGCTCCCTCCCTCCCGCTGAGACACACTCGCTCCCTCCCTCCCGCTGAGACACACTCGCTCCCTCCCTCCCGCTGAGACACACTCGCTCCCTCCCTCCCGCTGAGACACACTCGCTCCCTCCCTCCCGCTGAGACACTCTCGCTCCCTCTCTCCCGCTGAGACACACTCGCTCCCTCTCTCCCGCTGAGACACACTCGCTCCCGCTGAGACACACTCGCTCCCTCCCTCCCGCTGAGACACACTCGATCCCTCCCTCCCGCTGAGACACTCGCTCCCTCTCTCCCGCTGAGGCACACTCGCTCCCTCCCTCCCGCTGAGGCACACTCGCTCCCTCCCTCCCGCTGCGACACACTCGCCCCCCTCTCTCCCGCTGAGACACTCTCGCTCCCTATCTCCCGCTGAGACACACTCGACCCCCTCTCTCCCGCTGAGACACTCTCGCTCCCTCCCTCCCGCTGAGACACTCGCTCCCTCTCTCCCGCTGAGGCACACTCGCACCCTCCCTCCCGCTGAGACACACTCGCTCCGGCCCTCCGAGACACTCTCGCTCCCTCCCTCCCGCTGAGACACACTCGCTCCCTCCCTCCCGCTGAGACACACTCGCTCCCTCCCTCCCGCTGAGACACACTCTCTCCCTCCCTCCCGCTGCGACACACTCGCTCGCTCACTCCCGCTGAGACACACTCGCTCCCTCCCTCCCGCTGAGACACTCTCGCTCCCTCCCTCCCGCTGAGACACACTCGCTCCCTCCCTCCCGCTGAGACACACTCGCTCCCTCCCTCCCGTTGCGACACACTCGCTCCTTCTCTCCCGCTGAGACACACTCGCTCCCTCTCTCCCGCTGAGACACTCTCGCTCCCTCCCTCCCGCTGCGACACACTCGCTCCTTCTCTCCCGCTGAGACACACTCGCTCGCTCTCTCCCGCTCAGACACTCTCGCTCCCTCTCTCCCGCTGAGACACACTCGCTCCCTCCCGCTGAGACACACTCGCTCCCTCCCTCCCGCTGAGACACTCTTGCTCCTTCTCTCCCGCTGAGACACTCTCGCTCCCTCCATCCCGCTGAGACACATTCGCTCCCTCCCTCCCGCTGAGACACACTCGCTCCATCCCTCCCGCTGAGACACACTCGCTCCCTCTCTCCCGCTGAGACACACTCCCTCCCTCCCTCCCGCTGAGACACACTCCCTCCCTCCCTCCCGCTGAGACACACTCGCCCCCTCCCTCCCGCTGAGACACACTCGCTATCTCCCTCCCGCTGACTCACTCGCTCCCTTCCTCCCGCTGAGGCTCACTCGCCTCCGCCCTCCCGCGGAGACACACTCGCTCCCTCTCTCCCGCTGAGACACACTCGCTCCCTCCCTCCCGCTGAGACACACTCGCACCCTCCATCCCGCTGAGACAGTCGCTCCCTCTCTCCCGCTGAGGCACACTCGCTATCTCCCTCCCGCTGACTCACTCGCTCCCTTCCTCCCGCTGAGGCTCACTCGCCTCCGCCCTCCCGCGGAGACACACTCGCTCCCTCTCTCCCGCTGAGACACACTCGCTCCCTCCCTCCCGCTGAGGCACACTCGCTCCCTCCCTCCCGCTGAGGCACACTCGCTCCCTCCCTCCCGCTGCGACACACTCGCCCCCCTCTCTCCCGCTGAGACACTCTCGCTCCCTATTTCCGCTGAGACACACTCGACCCCCTCTCTCCCGCTGAGACACTCTCGCTCCCTCCCTCCCGCTGAGACACACTCGCTCCCTCCCTCTGAGACAAACTCGCTCCCTCCCTCCGAGACAAACTCGCTCCCTCCCTCCGAGACACACTCGCTCCCTCCCTCCCGCTGAGACACACTCGCCCCCCTCTCTCCCGCTGAGACACACTCGCTCCCTCTCCCGCTGAGACACACTCGCTCCCTCACTCCCGCTGAGACACACTCGCTCCCTCACTCCCGCTGAGACACACTCACTCCCTCCCTCCCGCTGAGACACACTCACTCCCTCTCTCCCACTGAGGCACACTCGCTCCCTCCCTCCCGCTGAGGCACACTCGTTCCCTCCCTCCCGCTGAGACACTCGCTCCCTCTCTCCCGCTGAGGCACACTCGCTCCCTCCCTCCCGCTCAGACACACACGCTCCCTCCCTCCCGCTGAGACACACTCGCTCCCTCCCTCCCGCTGAGACACACTCGCTCCCTCCCTCCCGCTGAGACACACTCGCTCCCTCCCTCCCGCTGAGACACACTCGCTCCCTCCCTCCCGCTGAGACACTCTCGCTCCCTCTCTCCCGCTGAGACACACTCGCTCCCTCTCTCCCGCTGAGACACACTCGCTCCCTCCCTCCCGCTGAGACACACTCGATCCCTCCCTCCCGCTGAGACACACTCGATCCCTCCCTCCCGCTGAGACACTCGCTCCCTCTCTCCCGCTGAGGCACACTCGCTCCCTCCCTCCCGCTGAGGCACACTCGCTCCCTCCCTCCCGCTGCGACACACTCGCCCCCCTCTCTCCCGCTGAGACACTCTCGCTCCCTATCTCCCGCTGAGACACACTCGACCCCCTCTCTCACGCTGAGACACTCTCGCTCCCTCCCTCCCGCTGAGACACTCGCTCCCTCTCTCCCGCTGAGGCACACTCGCACCCTCCCTCCCGCTGAGACACACTCGCTCCCTCCCTCCGAGACACTCTCGCTCCCTCCCTCCCGCTGAGACACACTCGCTCCCTCCCTCCCGCTGAGACACACTCGCTCCCTCCCTCCCGCTGAGACACACTCGCTCCCTCCCTCCCGCTGCGACACACTCGCTCCCTCCCTCCCGCTGCGACACACTCGCTCCCTCCCTCCCGCTGCGACACACTCGCTCCCTCCCTCCCGCTGAGACACACTCGCTCCCTCCCTCCCGCTGAGACACACTCGCCCCCTCTCTCCCGCTAAGACACACTCGCCCCCCTCTCTCCCGCTGAGACACACTCGCCCCCCTGCCTCCCGCTGAGACATACTCGCTCCCTCCCACCCGCTGAGACACACTCGCTCGCTCACTCCCGCTGAGACACACTCGCTCCCTCCCTCCCGCTGAGACACTCTCGCTCCCTCCCTCCCGCTGAGACACACTCGCTCCCTCCCTCCCGCTGAGACACACTCGCTCCCTCCCTCCCGCTGCGACACTCGCTCCTTCTCTCCCGCTGAGACACACTCGCTCACTCTCTCCCGCTGAGACACTCTCGCTCCCTCCCTCCCGCTGCGACACACTCGCTCCTTCTCTCCCGCTGAGACACACTCGCTCGCTCTCTGCCGCTCAGACACTCTCGCTCCCTCTCTCCCGCTGAGACACACTCGCTCACTCCCTCCCGCTGAGACACACTCGCTCCCTCTCTCCCGCTGAGACACTCTCGCTCCCTATTTCCGCTGAGACACACTCGACGCCCTCTCTCCCGCTGAGACACTCTCGCTCCCTCCCTCCCGCTGAGACACACTCGCTCACTCCCTCCCGCTGAGACACTCGCTCCCTCTCTCCCGCTGAGGCACACTCGTACCCTCCCTCCCGCTGAGACACACTCGCTCCCTCCCTCCGAGACACTCTCGCTCCCTCCCTCCCGCTGAGACACACTCGCTCCCTCCCTCCCGCTGAGACACACTCGCTCCCTCCCTCCCGCTGAGACACACTCGCTCCTTCTCTCCCGCTGAGACACACTCGCTCGCTCTCTCCCGCTGAGACACTCTCGCTCCCTCCCTCCCGCTGAGACACACTCCCTCCCTCCCTCCCGCTGAGACACACTCTCTCCCTCCCTCCCGCTGAGACACACTCGCCCCCTCCCTCCCGCTGAGACACACTCGCCCCCCTCTCTCCCGCTGAGACACACTCGCTCCCTCTCCCGCTGCGACACACTCGCGCCCTCTCCCGCTGCGACACACTCGCTCCCTCTCCCGCTGAGACACACTCACTCCCTCTCCCCCACTGAGACACACTCGCTCCCTCTCTCCCGCTGAGACACACTCGCTCCCTCCCTCCTGCTGCGACACACTCGCTCCCTCCCTCCCGCTGAGACACACTCGCTCGCTCACTCCCGCTGAGACACACTCGCTCCCTCCCTCCCGCTGAGACACACTCGCTCCCTCCCTCCCGCTGCGACACGCTCGCTCCTTCTCTCCCGCTGAGACACACTCGCTCCCTCTCTCCCGCTGAGACACTCTCGCTCCCTCCCGCTGCGACACACTCGCTCCTTCTCTCCCGCTGAGACACACTCGCTCTCTCCCGCTCAGACACTCTCGCTCCCTCTCTCCCGCTGAGACACACTCGCTCCCTCTCTCCCGCTGAGACACACTCGCTCCCTTCCTCCCGCTGAGACACACTCGCTCCCTCCCTCCCGCTGAGACACACTCGCTCCCTCCCTCCGAGACAAACTCGCTCCCTCCCTCCGAGACAAACTCGCTCCCTCCCTCCGAGACACACTCGCTCCCTCCCTCCGAGACACACTCGCTCCCTCCCTCCGAGACACACTCGCTCCCTCCCTCCGGCTGAGACACACTCGCCCCCCTCTCTCCCGCTGAGACACACTCGCTCCCTCTCCCGCTGAGACACACTCGCTCCCTCACTCCCGCTGAGACACACTCGCTCCCTCACTCCCGCTGAGACACACTCACTCCCTCCCTCCCGCTGAGACACTCGCTCCCTCTCTCCCACTGAGGCACACTCGCTCCCTCCCTCCCGCTGAGGCACACTCGTTCCCTCCCTCCCGCTGAGACACTCGCTCCCTCTCTCCCGCTGAGGCACACTCGCTCCCTCCCTCCCGCTGAGACACACACGCTCCCTCCCTCCCGCTGAGACACACTCGCTCCCTCCCTCCCGCTGAGACACACTCGCTCCCTCCCTCCCGCTGAGACACACTCGCTCCCTCCCTCCCGCTGAGACACACTCGCTCCCTCCCTCCCGCTGAGACACTCTCGCTCCCTCTCTCCCGCTGAGACACACTCGCTCCCTCTCTCCCGCTGAGACACACTCGCTCCCGCTGAGACACACTCGCTCCCTCCCTCCCGCTGAGACACACTCGATCCCTCCCTCCCGCTGAGACACTCGCTCCCTCTCTCCCGCTGAGGCACACTCGCTCCCTCCCTCCCGCTGAGGCACACTCGCTCCCTCCCTCCCGCTGCGACACACTCGCCCCCCTCTCTCCCGCTGAGACACTCTCGCTCCCTATCTCCCGCTGAGACACACTCGACCCCCTCTCTCCCGCTGAGACACTCTCGCTCCCTCCCTCCCGCTGAGACACTCGCTCCCTCTCTCCCGCTGAGGCACACTCGCACCCTCCCTCCCGCTGAGACACACTCGCTCCGGCCCTCCGAGACACTCTCGCTCCCTCCCTCCCGCTGAGACACACTCGCTCCCTCCCTCCCGCTGAGACACACTCGCTCCCTCCCTCCCGCTGAGACACACTCTCTCCCTCCCTCCCGCTGCGACACACTCGCTCGCTCACTCCCGCTGAGACACACTCGCTCCCTCCCTCCCGCTGAGACACTCTCGCTCCCTCCCTCCCGCTGAGACACACTCGCTCCCTCCCTCCCGCTGAGACACACTCGCTCCCTCCCTCCCGTTGCGACACACTCGCTCCTTCTCTCCCGCTGAGACACACTCGCTCCCTCTCTCCCGCTGAGACACTCTCGCTCCCTCCCTCCCGCTGCGACACACTCGCTCCTTCTCTCCCGCTGAGACACACTCGCTCGCTCTCTCCCGCTCAGACACTCTCGCTCCCTCTCTCCCGCTGAGACACACTCGCTCCCTCCCGCTGAGACACACTCGCTCCCTCCCTCCCGCTGAGACACACTCGCTCCCTCCCTCCCGCTGAGACACACTCGCTCCCTCCCTCCGAGACACACTCGCTCCCTCCCTCCCTCCGAGACACACTCGCCCCCTCCCTCCCGCTGAGACACACTCGCCCCCCTCTCTCCCGCTGAGACACACTCGCTCCCTCTCCCGCTGCGACACACTCGCGCCCTCTCCCGCTGCGACACACTCGCGCCCTCTCCCGCTGAGACACACTCACTCCCTCTCCCCCACTGAGACACACTCGCTCCCTCTCTCCCGCTGAGACACACTCGCTCCCTCCCTCCCGCTGCGACACACTCGCTCCCTCCCTCCCGCTGAGACACACTCGCTCGCTCACTCCCGCTGAGACACACTCGCTCCCTCCCTCCCGCTGAGACACACTCGCTCCCTCCCTCCCGCTGCGACACACTCGCTCCTTCTCTCCCGCTGAGACACACTCGCTCCTTCTCTCCCGCTGAGACACTCTCGCTCCCTCCCGCTGCGACACACTCGCTCCTTCTCTCCCGCTGAGACACACTCGCTCGCTCTCTCCCGCTCAGACACTCTCGCTCCCTCTCTCCCGCTGAGACACACTCGCTCCCTCTCTCCCGCTGAGACACACTCGCTCCCTTCCTCCCGCTGAGACACACTTGCTCCCTCCCTCCCGCTGAGACACACTCGCTCCCTCCCTCCGAGACAAACTCGCTCCCTCCCTCCGAGACACACTCGCTCCCTCCCTCCGGCTGAGACACACTCGCCCCCCTCTCTCCCGCTGAGACACACTCGCTCCCTCTCCCGCTGAGACACACTCGCTCCCTCACTCCCGCTGAGACACACTCGCTCCCTCACTCCCGCTGAGACACACTCACTCCCTCCCTCCCGCTGAGACACTCGCTCCCTCTCTCCCGCTGAGGCACACTCGCTCCCTCCCTCCCGCTGAGGCACACTCGTTCCCTCCCTCCCGCTGAGACACTCGCTCCCTCTCTCCCGCTGAGGCACACTCGCTCCCTCCCTCCCGCTGAGACAAACACGCTCCCTCCCTCCCGCTGAGACACACTCGCTCCCTCCCTCCCGCTGAGACACACTCGCTCCCTCCCTCCCGCTGAGACACACTCGCTCCCTCCCTCCCGCTGAGACACACTCGCTCCCTCCCTCCCGCTGAGACACACTCGCTCCCTCCCTCCCGCTGAGACACACTCGCTCCCTCCCTCCCGCTGAGACACACTCGCTCCCTCCCTCCCGCTGAGACACTCTCGCTCCCTCTCTCCCGCTGAAACACACTCGCTCCCTCTCTCCCGCTGAGACACACTCGCTCGCTCCCTCCCTCCCGCTGAGACACACTCGCTCCCTCTCCCGCTGAGACACACTCGCTCCCTCACTCCCGCTGAGACACACTCGCTCCCTCACTCCCGCTGAGACACACTCACTCCCTCCCTCCCGCTGAGACACTCGCTCCCTCTCTCCCACTGAGGCACACTCGCTCACTCCCTCCCGCTGAGACACAATCGATCCCTCCCTCCCGCTGAGACACTCGCTCCCTCTCTCCCGCTGAGGCACACTCGCTCCCTCCCTCCCGCTGAGGCACACTCGCTCCCTCCCTCCCGCTGCGACACACTCGCCCCCCTCTCTCCCGCTGAGACACTCTCGCTCCCTATCTCCCGCTGAGACACACTCGACCCCCTCTCTCCCGCTGAGACACTCTCGCTCCCTCCCTCCCGCTGAGACACTCGCTCCCTCTCTCCCGCTGAGGCACACTCGCACCCTCCCTCCCGCTGAGACACACTCGCTCCGGCCCTCCGAGACACTCTCGCTCCCTCCCTCCCGCTGAGACACACTCGCTCCCTCCCTCCCGCTGAGACACACTCGCTCCCTCCCTCCCGCTGAGACACACTCTCTCCCTCCCTCCCGCTGCGACACACTCGCTCGTTCACTCCCGCTGAGACACACTCGCTCCCTCCCTCCCGCTGAGACACTCTCGCTCCCTCCCTCCCGCTGAGACACACTCGCTCCCTCCCTCCCGCTGAGACACACTCGCTCCCTCCCTCCCGCTGCGACACACTCGCTCCTTCTCTCCCGCTGAGACACTCTCGCTCCCTCTCTCCCGCTGACACTCTCGCTCCCTCCCTCCCGCTGCGACACACTCGCTCCTTCTCTCCCGCTGAGACACACTCGCTCGCTCTCTCCCGCTCAGACACTCTCGCTCCCTCTCTCCCGCTGAGACACACTCGCTCCCTCCCGCTGAGACACACTCGCTCCCTCCCTCCCGCTGAGACACACTCGCTCCCTCCCTCCCGCTGAGACACACTCGCTCCCTCCCTCCGAGACACACTCGCTCCCTCCCTCCCGCTGAGAGACACTCGCCCCCCTCTCTCCCGCTGAGACACACTCGCTCCCTCTCTCGCTGCGACACACTCGCTCCCTGCCTCCCGCTGAGACACACACGCTCCCTCCCGCCCTCTGAGACACACTCGCTCCCTCCCTCCCGCTGAGACACACTCGCTCCCTCCCTCCCGCTGAGACACACTCGCTCCCTCCCTCCCGCTGAGACACACTCCCTCCCTTCCTCCCGCTGAGACACACTCGCTCCCTCCCTCCCGCTGAGACACACTCGCTCCCTCCCTCTCGCTGAGACACACTCGCTCCCTCCCTCCCGCTGAGACACACTCGCTCCCTCCCTCCCGCTGAGACACACTCGCTACCTCCCTCCCGCTGACACACTCGCTCCCTTCCTCCCGCTGAGGCTCACTCGCCCCCGCCCTCCCGCTGAGACACACTCGCTCCCTCTCTCCCGCTGAGACACACTCGCTCCCTCCCTCCCGCTGAGACACACTCGCTCCCTCACTCCCGCTGAGACACACTCGCTCCCTCACTCCCGCTGAGACACACTCACTCCCTCCCTCCCACTGAGGCACACTCGCTCCCTCTCTCCCGCTGAGACACACTCGCTCCCTCCCTCCCGCTGAGACACACTCGCTCCCTCACTCCCGCTGAGACACACTCGCTCCCTCACTCCCGCTGAGACACACTCACTCCCTCCCTCCCGCTGAGACACTCGCTCCCTCTCTCCCACTGAGGCACACTCGCTCCCTCCCTCCCGCTGAGGCACACTCGTTCCCTCCCTCCCGCTGAGACACTCGCTCCCTCTCTCCCGCTGAGGCACACTCGCTCCCTCCCTCCCGCTGAGACACACACGCTCCCTCCCTCCCGCTGAGACACACTCGCTCCCTCCCTCCCGCTGAGGCACACTCGCTCCCTCCCTCCCGCTGAGACACTCTCGCTCCCTCCCTCCCGCTGAGACACACTCGCTCCCTCCCTCCTGCTGCGACACACTCGCTCCCTCCCTCCCGCTGAGACACACTCGCTCGCTCACTCCCGCTGAGACACACTCGCTCCCTCCCTCCTGCTGCGACACACTCGCTCCCTCCCTCCCGCTGAGACACACTCGCTCGCTCACTCCCGCTGAGACACACTCGCTCCCTCCCTCCCGCTGAGACACACTCGCTCCCTCCCTCCCGCTGCGACACGCTCGCTCCTTCTCTCCCGCTGAGACACACTCGCTCCCTCTCTCCCGCTGAGACACTCTCGCTCCCTCCCGCTGCGACACACTCGCTCCTTCTCTCCCGCTGAGACACACTCGCTCTCTCCCGCTCAGACACTCTCGCTCCCTCTCTCCCGCTGAGACACACTCGCTCCCTCTCTCCCGCTGAGACACACTCGCTCCCTTCCTCCCGCTGAGACACACTCGCTCCCTCCCTCCCGCTGAGACACACTCGCTCCCTCCCTCCGAGACAAACTCGCTCCCTCCCTCCGAGACAAACTCGCTCCCTCCCTCCGAGACACACTCGCTCCCTCCCTCCGAGACACACTCGCTCCCTCCCTCCGAGACACACTCGCTCCCTCCCTCCGGCTGAGACACACTCGCCCCCCTCTCTCCCGCTGAGACACACTCGCTCCCTCTCCCGCTGAGACACACTCGCTCCCTCACTCCCGCTGAGACACACTCGCTCCCTCACTCCCGCTGAGACACACTCACTCCCTCCCTCCCGCTGAGACACTCGCTCCCTCTCTCCCACTGAGGCACACTCGCTCCCTCCCTCCCGCTGAGGCACACTCGTTCCCTCCCTCCCGCTGAGACACTCGCTCCCTCTCTCCCGCTGAGGCACACTCGCTCCCTCCCTCCCGCTGAGACACACACGCTCCCTCCCTCCCGCTGAGACACACTCGCTCCCTCCCTCCCGCTGAGACACACTCGCTCCCTCCCTCCCGCTGAGACACACTCGCTCCCTCCCTCCCGCTGAGACACACTCGCTCCCTCCCTCCCGCTGAGACACTCTCGCTCCCTCTCTCCCGCTGAGACACACTCGCTCCCTCTCTCCCGCTGAGACACACTCGCTCCCGCTGAGACACACTCGCTCCCTCCCTCCCGCTGAGACACACTCGATCCCTCCCTCCCGCTGAGACACTCGCTCCCTCTCTCCCGCTGAGGCACACTCGCTCCCTCCCTCCCGCTGAGGCACACTCGCTCCCTCCCTCCCGCTGCGACACACTCGCCCCCCTCTCTCCCGCTGAGACACTCTCGCTCCCTATCTCCCGCTGAGACACACTCGACCCCCTCTCTCCCGCTGAGACACTCTCGCTCCCTCCCTCCCGCTGAGACACTCGCTCCCTCTCTCCCGCTGAGGCACACTCGCACCCTCCCTCCCGCTGAGACACACTCGCTCCGGCCCTCCGAGACACTCTCGCTCCCTCCCTCCCGCTGAGACACACTCGCTCCCTCCCTCCCGCTGAGACACACTCGCTCCCTCCCTCCCGCTGAGACACACTCTCTCCCTCCCTCCCGCTGCGACACACTCGCTCGCTCACTCCCGCTGAGACACACTCGCTCCCTCCCTCCCGCTGAGACACTCTCGCTCCCTCCCTCCCGCTGAGACACACTCGCTCCCTCCCTCCCGCTGAGACACACTCGCTCCCTCCCTCCCGTTGCGACACACTCGCTCCTTCTCTCCCGCTGAGACACACTCGCTCCCTCTCTCCCGCTGAGACACTCTCGCTCCCTCCCTCCCGCTGCGACACACTCGCTCCTTCTCTCCCGCTGAGACACACTCGCTCGCTCTCTCCCGCTCAGACACTCTCGCTCCCTCTCTCCCGCTGAGACACACTCGCTCCCTCCCGCTGAGACACACTCGCTCCCTCCCTCCCGCTGAGACACACTCGCTCCCTCCCTCCCGCTGAGACACACTCGCTCCCTCCCTCCGAGACACACTCGCTCCCTCCCTCCCTCCGAGACACACTCGCCCCCTCCCTCCCGCTGAGACACACTCGCCCCCCTCTCTCCCGCTGAGACACACTCGCTCCCTCTCCCGCTGCGACACACTCGCGCCCTCTCCCGCTGCGACACACTCGCGCCCTCTCCCGCTGAGACACACTCACTCCCTCTCCCCCACTGAGACACACTCGCTCCCTCTCTCCCGCTGAGACACACTCGCTCCCTCCCTCCCGCTGCGACACACTCGCTCCCTCCCTCCCGCTGAGACACACTCGCTCGCTCACTCCCGCTGAGACACACTCGCTCCCTCCCTCCCGCTGAGACACACTCGCTCCCTCCCTCCCGCTGCGACACACTCGCTCCTTCTCTCCCGCTGAGACACACTCGCTCCTTCTCTCCCGCTGAGACACTCTCGCTCCCTCCCGCTGCGACACACTCGCTCCTTCTCTCCCGCTGAGACACACTCGCTCGCTCTCTCCCGCTCAGACACTCTCGCTCCCTCTCTCCCGCTGAGACACACTCGCTCCCTCTCTCCCGCTGAGACACACTCGCTCCCTTCCTCCCGCTGAGACACACTTGCTCCCTCCCTCCCGCTGAGACACACTCGCTCCCTCCCTCCGAGACAAACTCGCTCCCTCCCTCCGAGACACACTCGCTCCCTCCCTCCGGCTGAGACACACTCGCCCCCCTCTCTCCCGCTGAGACACACTCGCTCCCTCTCCCGCTGAGACACACTCGCTCCCTCACTCCCGCTGAGACACACTCGCTCCCTCACTCCCGCTGAGACACACTCACTCCCTCCCTCCCGCTGAGACACTCGCTCCCTCTCTCCCGCTGAGGCACACTCGCTCCCTCCCTCCCGCTGAGGCACACTCGTTCCCTCCCTCCCGCTGAGACACTCGCTCCCTCTCTCCCGCTGAGGCACACTCGCTCCCTCCCTCCCGCTGAGACAAACACGCTCCCTCCCTCCCGCTGAGACACACTCGCTCCCTCCCTCCCGCTGAGACACACTCGCTCCCTCCCTCCCGCTGAGACACACTCGCTCCCTCCCTCCCGCTGAGACACACTCGCTCCCTCCCTCCCGCTGAGACACACTCGCTCCCTCCCTCCCGCTGAGACACACTCGCTCCCTCCCTCCCGCTGAGACACACTCGCTCCCTCCCTCCCGCTGAGACACTCTCGCTCCCTCTCTCCCGCTGAAACACACTCGCTCCCTCTCTCCCGCTGAGACACACTCGCTCGCTCCCTCCCTCCCGCTGAGACACACTCGCTCCCTCTCCCGCTGAGACACACTCGCTCCCTCACTCCCGCTGAGACACACTCGCTCCCTCACTCCCGCTGAGACACACTCACTCCCTCCCTCCCGCTGAGACACTCGCTCCCTCTCTCCCACTGAGGCACACTCGCTCACTCCCTCCCGCTGAGACACAATCGATCCCTCCCTCCCGCTGAGACACTCGCTCCCTCTCTCCCGCTGAGGCACACTCGCTCCCTCCCTCCCGCTGAGGCACACTCGCTCCCTCCCTCCCGCTGCGACACACTCGCCCCCCTCTCTCCCGCTGAGACACTCTCGCTCCCTATCTCCCGCTGAGACACACTCGACCCCCTCTCTCCCGCTGAGACACTCTCGCTCCCTCCCTCCCGCTGAGACACTCGCTCCCTCTCTCCCGCTGAGGCACACTCGCACCCTCCCTCCCGCTGAGACACACTCGCTCCGGCCCTCCGAGACACTCTCGCTCCCTCCCTCCCGCTGAGACACACTCGCTCCCTCCCTCCCGCTGAGACACACTCGCTCCCTCCCTCCCGCTGAGACACACTCTCTCCCTCCCTCCCGCTGCGACACACTCGCTCGTTCACTCCCGCTGAGACACACTCGCTCCCTCCCTCCCGCTGAGACACTCTCGCTCCCTCCCTCCCGCTGAGACACACTCGCTCCCTCCCTCCCGCTGAGACACACTCGCTCCCTCCCTCCCGCTGCGACACACTCGCTCCTTCTCTCCCGCTGAGACACTCTCGCTCCCTCTCTCCCGCTGACACTCTCGCTCCCTCCCTCCCGCTGCGACACACTCGCTCCTTCTCTCCCGCTGAGACACACTCGCTCGCTCTCTCCCGCTCAGACACTCTCGCTCCCTCTCTCCCGCTGAGACACACTCGCTCCCTCCCGCTGAGACACACTCGCTCCCTCCCTCCCGCTGAGACACACTCGCTCCCTCCCTCCCGCTGAGACACACTCGCTCCCTCCCTCCGAGACACACTCGCTCCCTCCCTCCCGCTGAGAGACACTCGCCCCCCTCTCTCCCGCTGAGACACACTCGCTCCCTCTCTCGCTGCGACACACTCGCTCCCTGCCTCCCGCTGAGACACACACGCTCCCTCCCGCCCTCTGAGACACACTCGCTCCCTCCCTCCCGCTGAGACACACTCGCTCCCTCCCTCCCGCTGAGACACACTCGCTCCCTCCCTCCCGCTGAGACACACTCCCTCCCTTCCTCCCGCTGAGACACACTCGCTCCCTCCCTCCCGCTGAGACACACTCGCTCCCTCCCTCTCGCTGAGACACACTCGCTCCCTCCCTCCCGCTGAGACACACTCGCTCCCTCCCTCCCGCTGAGACACACTCGCTACCTCCCTCCCGCTGACACACTCGCTCCCTTCCTCCCGCTGAGGCTCACTCGCCCCCCGCCCTCCCGCTGAGACACACTCGCTCCCTCTCTCCCGCTGAGACACACTCGCTCCCTCCCTCCCGCTGAGACACACTCGCTCCCTCACTCCCGCTGAGACACACTCGCTCCCTCACTCCCGCTGAGACACACTCACTCCCTCCCTCCCACTGAGGCACACTCGCTCCCTCTCTCCCGCTGAGACACACTCGCTCCCTCCCTCCCGCTGAGACACACTCGCTCCCTCACTCCCGCTGAGACACACTCGCTCCCTCACTCCCGCTGAGACACACTCACTCCCTCCCTCCCGCTGAGACACTCGCTCCCTCTCTCCCACTGAGGCACACTCGCTCCCTCCCTCCCGCTGAGGCACACTCGTTCCCTCCCTCCCGCTGAGACACTCGCTCCCTCTCTCCCGCTGAGGCACACTCGCTCCCTCCCTCCCGCTGAGACACACACGCTCCCTCCCTCCCGCTGAGACACACTCGCTCCCTCCCTCCCGCTGAGGCACACTCGCTCCCTCCCTCCCGCTGAGACACTCTCGCTCCCTCTCTCCCGCTGAGACACATTCGCTCCCTCCCTCCCGCTGAAACACACTCGCTCCATCCCTCCCGCTGAGACACACTCGCTCCCTCTCACCCGCTGAGACACACTCCCTCCCTCCCTCCCGCTGAGACACACTCGCCTCCTCCCTCCCGCTGAGACACACTCGCTACATCCCTCCCGCTGACACACTCGCTCCCTTCCTCCCGCTGAGGCTCACTCGCCTCCGCCCTCCCGCGGAGACACACTCGCTCCCTCTCTCCCGCTGAGACACACTCGCTCCCTCTCTCCCGCTGAGACACACTCGCTCCCTCCCTCCCGCTGAGACACACTCGCTCCCTCCCTCCCGCTGAGACACACTCGCTCCCTCCCTCCCGCTGAGACACTCGCTCCCTCTCTCCCGCTGAGGCACACTCGCTCCCTCCCTCCCGCTGAGGCACACTAGCTCCCTCCCTCCCGCTGCGACACACTCGCCCCCTCTCTCCCGCTGAGACACTCTCGCTCCCTATCTCCCGCTGAGACACACTCGACCCCCTCTCTCCCGCTGAGACACTCTCACTCCCTCCCTCCCGCTGAGACACACTCGCTCCCTCCCTCCCGCTGAGACCCTCGCTCCCTCTCTCCCACTGAGGCACGCTCGCACCCTCCCTCCCGCTGAGACACACTCGCTCCCTCCCTCCGAGACACTCTCGCTCCCTCCCGCTGAGTCACACTCGCTCCCTCCCTCCCGCGGAGACTCACTCGCTCCTTCTCTCCCGCTGAGACACACTCGCTCCCTCTCTCCCGCTGAGACACACTCCCTCCCTCCCGCTGAAACACACTCGCTCCCTCCCTCCCGCTGAGACACACTCGCTCCCTCCCTCCCGCTGAGACACACTCGCTCCCTCCCTCCCGCTGAGACACACTCGCCCCCTCCCTCCCGCTGAGACACACTCGCCCCCCTCCCTCCCGCTGAGACACACTCGCTCCCTCCCTCCCGCTGAGACACTCGCTCCCTCTCTCCCACTGAGGCACGCTCGCACCCTCCCTCCCGCTGAGACACACTCGCTCCCTCCCTCCGAGACACTCTCGCTCCCTCCCGCTGAGTCACACTCGCTCCCTCCCTCCCGCTGAGACACACTCGCTCCTTCTCTCCCGCTGAGACACACTCGCTCCCTCTCTCCCGCTGAGACACACTCCCTCCCTCCCGCTGAAACACACTCGCTCCCTCCCTCCCGCTGAGACACACTCGCTCCCTCCCTCCCGCTGAGACACACTCGCTCCCTCCCTCCCGCTGAGACACACTCGCCCCCTCCCTCCCGCTGAGACACACTCGCCCCCCTCTCTCCCGCTGAGACACACTCGCCCCCCTCTCTCCCGCTGAGACACACTCGCCCCCCTCTCTCCCGCTGAGACACACTCGCCCCCCCTCTCCCGCTGCGACACACTCGCGCCCTCTCCCGCTGCGACACACTCGCTCCCTCTCCCGCTGAGACACACTCGCTCCCTCTCTCCCGCTGAGACACACTCGCTCCCTCTCTCCCGCTGAGACACACTCGCTCCCTCCCTCCCGCTGCGACACACTCGCTCCCTCCCTCCCGCTGAGACACACTCGCTCCCTCCCTCCCGCTGAGACACACTCGCCCCCCTCTCTCCCGCTAAGACACACTCGCCCCCCTCTCTCCCGCTGAGACACACTCGCCCCCCCTGCCTCCCGCTGAGACATACTCGCTCCCTCCCACCCGCTGAGACACACTCGCTCGCTCACTCCCGCTGAGACACACTCGCTCCCTCCCTCCCGCTGAGACACTCTCGCTCCCTCCCTCCCGCTGTGAGACACTCGCTCCCTCCCTCCCGCTGAGACACACTCGCTCCCTCCCTCCCGCTGAGACACACTCGCACCCTCTCTCCCGCTGCGACACACTCGCTCCTTCTCACCCGCTGCGACACACTCGCTCCTTCTCTCCCGCTGAGACACACTCGCTCGCTCTCTCTCGCTGAGACACACTCGCTCCCTCTCTCCCGCTGAGACACACTCGCTCTCTCCCTCCCGCTGCGACACACTAGCTCCCTCCCTCCCGCTGACACACTCGCTCCCTCCCTCCGCTGAGACACACTCGCTCCCTCCCTCCCGCTGAGACACACTCGACCCCTCTCTCCCGCTGAGACACACTCGCCCCCCCTCTCTCCCCGCTGAGACACACTCGCCCCCCTCTCTCCCGCTGAGACACACTCGCTCCCTCTCCCGTTGCGACACACTCGCTCCCTATCCCGCTGAGACACACTCGCTCCCTATCTCCCGCTGAGACACACTCGCTCCCTCCCTCCCGCTGCGACACACTCACTCCCTCCCTCCCGTTGAGACACTCTATCTCCCTCTCTCCCGCTGCGACACACTCGCTCCCTCCCTCCCGCTGAGACACTCTCTCTCCCCTCTCTCCCGCTGAGACACACTCGCTCTCTCTCCCGCTGCGACACTCTCACTCCCTCCCTCCCGCTGAGACACTCTCTCTCCCTCTCTCCCGCTGCCACACACTCGCTCCCTCTCCCGCTGAGACAAACTCGCTCCCTCTCTCCCGCTGCGACACACTCGCTCCCTGCCTCCCGCTGCGACACACTCGCTCCCTCCCTCCCACTGAGACACACTCGCTCCCTCCCTCCCGCTGAGACACACTCGCTCCCTCCCTCCCGCTGAGACACACTCGCTCCCTCCCTCCCGCTGAGACACACTCGCTCCCTCCCTCCCGCTGAGACACACTCGCTACCTCCCTCCGCTGACACACTCGCTACCTCCCTCCCGCTGAGGCTCACTCGCCCCCGCCCTCCCGCTGAGACACACTCGCTCCCTCTCTCCCGCTGAGACACACTCGCTCCCTCCCTCCCGCTGAGACACACTCGCTCCCTCCCTCCCGCTGAGACACACTCACTCCCTCCCTCCCGCTGAGACACTCGCTCCCTCTCTCCCACTGAGGCACACTCGCTCCCTCCCCTCCCGCTGAGGCACACTCGTTCCCTCCCTCCCGCTGAGACACTCGCTCCCTCTCTCCCGCTGAGGCACACTCGCTCCCTCCCTCCTGCTGAGACACACACGCTCCCTCCCTCCCGCTGAGACACACTCGCTCCCTCCCTCCCGCTGAGACACACTCGCTCCCTCCCTCCCGCTGAGACACACTCGCTCCCTCCCTCCCGCTGCGACACACTCGCTCCTTCTCTCCTGCTGATACACTCTCACTCCCTCCCTCCCGCTGAGACACTCTCGCTCCCTCTCTCCCGCTGAGACACACTCGCTCCCTCCCTCCCGCTGAAACACACTCGCTCCATCCCTCCCGCTGAGACACACTCGCTCCCTCTCTCCCGCTGAGACACACTCGCTCCCTCTCTCCCGCTGAGACACACTCGCTCCCTCCCTCCCGCTGAGACACACTCGCTCCCTCCTCCCGCTGAGACACACTCACTCCCTCCCTCCCGCTGAGAGACACTCGCTCCCTCTCTCCCGCTGAGGCACTCGCTCCCTCTCTCCCGCTGAGGCACACTCGCTCCCTCCCTCCCGCTGAGGCACACTCGCTCCCTCCCTCCCGCTGAGACACTCGCTCCCCCTCTCCCGCTGATACACACTCCCTCCCTCCCTCCCGCTGAGACATACTCGCTCCCTCCCTCCCGCTGATACACACTCGCTCCCTCCCTCCCGCTGAGACACACTTGCTCCCTCCCTCCCGCTGCGACACACTCGCTCCTTCTCTCACGCTGAGACACTCTCGCTCCCTCTCTCCCGCTGAGACACTCTCGCTCCCTCTCTCCCGCTGAGACACAGTCGCTCCCTCCCTCCCGCTGAGACACAGTCGCTCCCTCCCTCCGCTGAGACACACTCCCTCCCTCCCTCCCTCCCGCTGAGACACAGTCGCTCCCTCTCTCCCGCTGAGACACACTCGTTCCCTCCCTCCGCTGACACACACTCGCTCCCTCCTCCCGCTGAGACACACTCGCTCCCTCCCTCCCGCTGAGACACACTCGCTCCCTCCCTCCCGCTGAGACACACTCGCTCCCTCCCTCCATGACACACTCGCTCCCTCCCACTGAGACACTCGCTCCCTCCCTCCCACTGAGACACACTCGCTCCCTCTCCCCCACTGAGACACACTCGCTCCCTCTCCCCCACTGAGACACACTCGCTCCCTCTCTCCCGCCGAGACACACTCGCTCCCTCTCTCCCGCCGAGACACACTCGCTCCCTCTCTCCCACTGAGGCACACTCGCTCCCTCTCTCCAGCTGAGACACACTCGCTCCCTCCCTCCCGCTGAGACACACTCGCTCGCTCACTCCCGCTGAGACACACTCGCTCCCTCCCTCCCGCTGAGACACACTCGCTCCCTCTCTCCCACTCAGGCACACTCGCTCCCTCTCTCCCACTGACACTCACTCCCTCTCCCTCACTGAGACACACTCCCTCCCTCCCTCCCGCTGAGACACACTCGCTCCCTCTCTCCCCGCTGCGACACACTCGCTCCTTCACACCGCTGCGACACACTCGCTCCTTCTCTCCCGCTGAGACACACTCGCTCGCTCTCTCCCGCTGAGACACACTCGCTCCCTCTCTCCCGCTGAGACACACTCGCTCTCTCCCTCCCGCTGCGACACACTAGCCCCTCCCTCCGCTGACACACTCGCTCCCTCCCTCCCGCTGAGACACACTCGCTCCCTCCCTCCCGCTGAGACACACTCGACCCCTCTCTCCCGCTGAGACACACTCGCCCCCCTCTCTCCCGCTGAGACACACTCGCCCCCCTCTCTCCCGCTGAGACACAC